>NC_138822.1:53806364-54065628 GCF_965178545.1 Coloeus monedula
TTCCTTCCTTCCTTCCTTCCTTCCTTCTTCCTTCTCCTTCCTTCCTTCCTTCCTTCCTTCCGAATTCCTTCCTTCCTTCCTTCCTTCCTTCCTTCCTTCCTTCCTTCCTTCCTTCCTTCCGAATTCCTTCCGAATTCCTTCCTTCCTTCCGAATTCCTTCCTTCCTTCCTTCCGAATTCCTTCCTTCCTAATTCCTTCCTTCCTTCCTTCCTTCCTTCCTTCCTTCCTTCCTTCCTTCCTTCCTTCCTTCCTTCCTTCCTTCCTTCCTTCCTTCCTTCCTTCCTTCCTTCCTTCTTCCTTCCTTCCTTCCTTCCTTCCTTCCTTCCTTCCTTCCTTCCTTCCTTCCTTCCTTCCTTCCTTCCTTCCTTCCGAATTCCTTCCGAATTCCTTCCTTCCTTCCTTCCTTCCTTCCTTCCTTCCTTCCTTCCTTCCTTCCTTCCTTCCTTCCTTCCTTCCTTCCTTCCTTCCTTCCTTCCTTCCTTCCTTCCTTCCTTCCTTCCTTCCTTCCTTCCTTCCCTTCCTTCCTTCCTTCCTTCCTTCCTTCCTTCCTTCCGAATTCCTTCCTAATTCCTTCCTAATTCCTTCCTTCCTTCCTTCCTTCCTTCCTTCCTTCCTTCCTTCCTTCCTTCCTTCCTTCCTTCCTTCCTTCCTTCCTTCCTTCCTTCCTTCCTTCCTTCCTTCCTTCCTTCCTTCCTTCCTTCCGAATTCCTTCCTTCCTTCCTTCCGAATTCCTTCCTTCCTTCCTTCCTTCCTTCCTTCCGAATTCCTTCCTTCCTTCCTTCCTTCCTTCCTTCCTTCCGAATTCCTTCCTTCCTTCCTTCCTTCCGAATTCCTTCCTTCCTTCCTTCCGAATTCCTTCCTTCCTTCCTTCCTTCCTTCCTTCCTTCCTTCCTTCCTTCCTTCCTTCCTTCCTTCCTTCCTTCCTTCCTTCCTTCCTTCCTTCCTTCCTTCCTTCCTTCCTTCCTTCCTTCCGAATTCCTTCCTTCCGAATTCCTTCCTTCCTTCCTTCCTTCCTTCCTTCCTTCCTTCCTTCCTTCCTTCCTTCCTTCCTTCCTTCCTTCCTTCCTTCCTTCCTTCCGAATTCCTTCCTTCCTTCCTTCCTTCCTTCCGAATTCCTTCCTTCCTTCCTTCCTTCCTTCCGAATTCCTTCCTTCCTTCCTTCCTTCCTTCCGAATTCCTTCCGAATTCCTTCCTTCCTTCCTTCCTTCCTTCCGAATTCCTTCCTTCCTTCCTTCCTTCCTTCCGAATTCCTTCCTTCCGAATTCCTTCCTTCCGAATTCCTTCCAAATTCCTTCCTTCCTTCCTTCCTTCCTTCCTTCCTTCCTTCCTTCCTTCCTTCCTTCCTTCCTTCCTTCCTTCCTTCCGAATTCCTTCTGAATTCCTTCCTTCCTTCCGAATTCCTTCCGAATTCCTTCCGAATTCCTTCCTTCTTTCCTTCCTTTCTTTCTCTCTTTTTCTTTCTTTTTTTCTTTCTCTCTTTCTTTCTTTCTTTTTTTCTTTCTCTCTTTCTTTCTTTCTTTCTTTCTTTCTTTCTTTCTTTCTTTCTTTCTTTCTTTCTTTCTTTCTTTCTTTCTTTCTTTCTTTCTTTCTTTCTTTCTTTCTTTCTTTCTTTCTTTCTTTCTTTCTTTCTTTCTTTCTTTCTTTTTCTTCTCTTTGGAGTAGCAAGATGAAAACTGTAGAAAACAGCAACAAAATTCCTGAAAAATGAAAATGCCACTGCTTTTCAAAGCTCCAAATCAAAATCTTATTGAAACATCTGAAGGGTTTCACTGGGAAAAAAAAAGTTTCTGTTTTTCATAGGTCTTTCAGTCCAGAAGGAGCACTGACAGGTAGGTGGGAATATTTGTGTGATACACCATGTATCTGATCCTCTGCAGGCCTGACACACTTCAGGTGGTCCCCATTCTTGTTCTTTCTCTGTCCCTCCCGTTCACATGCAGCACTGTTTTTACTCCCTTGGGATTTTTTGTCCAAATCATCTTTTGGACCTTCCAAATCCATCAGCTTTTTTTGCCTCCAGTCACTGACCTGCAGAGTGCTATTATTGTGTGTGTGTCCTGGGACATCATTATGATTTCCAGTGGTTTACAGGCACTAGGCCAATTCAGTTGGCTTTAGAACTGATTTTATTAAAATGCATGGATACAGAGAACTGTATTTAGATTCCCCAGTCATGCCTACTTGAAGCCATGTGTGGTATCTGTCTGGTTCTGGTGTTTCCTGAACAGTTTCTTTCAGTTTACACAGAACACTCTTTCCTGTTATATTTCTGCCTTTTTAATAACATTTAGATTTCTTTTTACAGCTTATTCATTTTCTAGATATTCCAGTTGTTCTGCCTTACATTTTAAAGGATTAATGAAAATAACAGGACCTGGTGTCATTGTGCCCTCTACTTGTGAGCATTTCTAGTGTCCTTAGGGATTTCCTTCATGCAAATGACAATCTTTTTTCATTTGGCTTTTATAGCTCAGTTTCTCCCTAATGAGATGAAACTTTTTTATACTGCTTTGGGATACTTTTTAGCATTTTTGTCTCAAAGATTATGATTCTTTGGCTGATTCAATTAAATGGAGGAAAAATTCAGAGAATTTAAAGAACAAGTATTTTGTTTCTTAAATGAGAACACAGATCCTTATGACTTCAGCCTGTCTTGTACTGATTTCTGATGTTTCATAAGAATTTGAATTACATAATCCTTTCTATAAAACATTATTTCTGCTATTAGTTGAAAATAGGTAAAAAATGCCACATATAAATACAGGAATATCTTTTACTTGCACAAAGAAACAGGAAGACAGAAAAATATTTTTATTGACTGAAAACAAAGGCTAGCTTAGAAAACATAACAGGTGATCCTGCCCCTCTATTGAGTCTTAGTGAGGCACATCTGGAGAGCTGCGTCCAGTTCTGGACTCCTCAGTACAGAAGAGACATGGAGCTTCTGGAACAAGTCCAGAAGAGGGCTACGAAGATGTTCGAGGGACTGGAGCATCTTTCTTACAAGGAAAGGCTGAGGGAGCTGGACCTGTTCAGCTGAAGAGACAATGGAGAGGGGACCTTAACAATGTCTATCAGTATCTGTAGGGAGGGTGTCAGAGGATGGATCCAGGCACTTCTTGGAGGTGTTGAATAATAGGACAAGAGGCAACGGGCAGAAACTGATGCACAGGAAGTTCCAGTTAAACATGAGGAAGAACTTCTTTACCATGCAAGTGACCGTGCACTAGAACAGGTTGCCCAGAGAGGGTGTGGAGTCTTCCTCACCGGAGATATTAAAGAAACATCGGGTGAGATCCTGTGCAATGTGCTCTAGGAAGACCCTGCTTGAAACTTGAGCAGGGAGGTTGGACCGGATGGCCCACTGTGGTCCCTTTCGATGTTACGCGTTCTGTGAACCTGTGATACATTTATAAAAGAATTGGTTTGGACAAAAGCATTTGTTAAATTTACTTGCTTTTTGTCCTTTAAATCTAAACACATTCTCTGTTCATTCCTTATGCTTAGCCAAGTTCTAATTACATTCCCTATACTGTATACTCTCTATACTGTAGTATCTTTCTGCTGATTCATGCAGATTCCCAGAATATTCATTGTTCATATGAAGGTGCATTTCCCATGTCTACCCTATGCAGTATGATTTTCCCCTCAGTTTTTCATATTTTTGCAGTAGCCAGTAGTGAGAGAGCTATTCTTGGGCCATTGATGGAGAGCACTGGGGTGGTTTTATGCAGTTAGCCTGAGTTGGAGGGACCAAGAGACACAGTGTTTCCCTTCCTGCATGCAGTAAAGTAGTTCTCCAGCCAGAGATGGAGTTCTCTATAGAGAGTAGAAAGTGTAGTCAGATGAGATGGGTAAGGCACAAGCCTCCAAAAGTCTGAAAAAAAGAGTAAAGCTGCTGGGGAGACTCCAGTCAGGGATAACTTCTCAAGGGAGGATACAAAAAAGCCCAGTGTGACAACAACAACATGACACAGGATTGTTGCGTTGAACCATGACCAACCCCAGGGCCAGTCAGATCAAGTGGGCCAAAAGGTCCATTGGTTTGATGCTTCCACAGCCCAAAAGCCCCGAGCATTCAAAAGGCTGTGAAAAATATATAAATCCGTGCCTTACCATTGGCCGCAGCCCTCCCCTCCCCTTATTTCTCATATTTGGTTGTAATTCCAGAGAGTTCTATGGATTTCGGTAGTTAATTTGCTCTTGCTACTCCTCCCTGCCTACCCCTTCTCCCATTTGCTGTAATTCCTTCTCCCCGCCTTGGTAACACCTGCTGGCTGATGTTCCATTGGTTACTGTGTGTTTTGCACGCCCATATTGTGGGGGTACAAGACCCCCTGCAAGCCACGCTTCTTTGGCTTTCTCCATGGATTTTTCTTCTCCAATAAACCCTCTCCCCCCATGAAAGAGTCCCTTCGCTTCTTCCCTACCTCCTTCGCACACCCTTGCCATCAGTGGGCAAGGCGAACCCTGAGCAGGTGCTTCGCCTGCCCTCCCACACCGTGATCGGCTTCCATCCTTCCCTGCTCGGAGCAGGCAGAAGATTGCCCGGTGCTGGGACAGCGTGCTAGCTGGCTACAACAGTGTGGCACAGGATCTTCAGATCCATCTCTGAGACATATTTGATTCACTCCAGGCAAATGATACAGGAATAACCTATGGTCCCAAGGGACCATTTGAAAGGGAAGAATGGCTTCTCTATCTTCAGAAGGAGCGCACATTTTCTGAAGATCGCTCAGAGTGGTGAAAGATTATTAAGAGACATACCAGGATGCATCACAATTCCATGTCAGCTGAGAACAGAACTAAATTAAAAGAATTTGGGAACATTATTCCAATACACAAGTGTTTGAAATGGTGATTGTTGCAAATGGGACACAGAAGATCATTGACTGAAATATTACCTCAAGTTTGTGGACCTTACCTGTCCTGGGAGTTGAGAGGCATATCTGTCTTTTGTGTTGATGGGTATGAATGTGGCTGGAGCTAACATTTGTCACCCTTCTTGTGGTGGCATTGCTCCACTGTACAAAACTACCCCAAAGAAGGTGGAGCAGGAATCAGCAGGCACAACTGCACAACCAGGTTAAGTTTCATACTAAGTACCATGTCAGTACCATTTTTCTCCAAAGATGGGTGAATGGTCAGCCTTCTTGCAGAAGAGGCGATATTATAGATGACAAGTCCTGAAACTCTTTTGAAGTTCAGAGTAGGTAAAAATTGCCACTGTGATATTTTTTTCTTTCTGTGCAACAAAACATTCTATTTTAATACCTTTATCCAAATGTTGTATTTCAGTTAGAGCTGTATCTCTATGCAAGATGCTGTAACACCAGTACCTACACTGTGACTTTGTGCAGCATGTCACATAAGAAGAAAAGTAAGCCTAACATGCAGAGTGTTTACTGTGAGTCTTACGAAGACTTAGCAAGAAATCGTGGTAGCAAGAAATTATAACACACATTATTATCGAAATTCCAGCCATTCCTGGACTTCTTGCCAAGTCATCAAGACTCAAGTAGGATGTATGGTTATGAATAGATGAGACAAATTTTGTTTCAGAGAGGAAAAAAATCCACAGAACTGAAGTATTCTATGTTAACCTATGAGAAGGAAGTAAGGATGTGACAATTAATAGGCTTACTCCACTAACTTCTGAGTTGGAAGGTGCCTAATTATCAGCAATTCCTACAGTTTTGGAAAAACGAACTAATATTCAACTCTGGGAGTAATTTTCCATACTTGCTCTCAGTATCAGAAAAGACTGGTTGCATTTGGCACTTGAATGTGTCTCTAGCAATCACTGTAGCTGCATATATTCTGCATGATGTTGATTAATTAGATTTCTGATAATAAAGGGTAGTAGAAAACAGATGCACAGATACTGAACTCTATATGAAGGGCAACTGCTTTTGGTAAAAAAGTCCTCTTTTTTGCTCTGGCAAAGCCTTCAAAGTTGTTCAAAAGCCTTACATTTCATGATGGGAATATAAGATTTTTGTTTTCCATGACTGGTGATAGGCTGGGGGAAGAATTTAAAAAACAAGCAAGAAAACGAACCCACACAAACCCCCAAACAAACAAAAACTGAACAACCAAAAAAAAAAATGTAGAGCCTTTCTGAGTATCCAGCTCTTATTCCAAGGGAAACCTTGTCTGTTTTTCATGCTCAGCTCCAGGAAAACAACAGAACAAAATTATGATATGTTATTAAAAGGAAAACAAATCCCAGAAAGATTAATTGTCTAACAAGAATAGAAGAAGGCAGTCTCCCTGACCAACAGGTAGGGTGGCTTTGAAATGCCATTGAAGTCCTTGCTTCTACAAAAAACACAATCCTTTATTGGAAGTGAAATGAAAGTGAAGCAGTGGAATTGTTTGCAGAAAAGGAAGTCATAAAAAGCACATGTGGATGGAAGGAGGGTTAAGCCACTTGAACTTATTTGAAGTGTACTTGCCCTAGGCAGACACAAAATGCGTATTGCTGATCATATGGCAAGCAAAGAGTAGTGTTTTGAAGACTTCTTTATAGGACACAGCAAGACTCAGAGAGAGGAAGGGAGGGAGGGCTGCAGAATGCAGAGGCCTTCCAGGTTTCAGAAAAATGTCTTGTTTACTGAAGCTTGGAACCTAAAGACATCCTTATTCTAGCTGCAAGACTAAGATTATCAATGATATTAAAAACATGTCCGAAGAGGTTCAGTCTAAGGAAGCAGAAATCTTGTATTTTGTCAAGTCTTATACCTGTGGATTGCTATATGACTTCAGGCCAAGTGGGGACTGCAATTTCTTCTAATATCTCTTAAATCATATTTACAGACAAGAACTAATCCAGACAATATTTCATTTTTCTCAAAGTATAGTGGTCCATTCTGGACACAGTACTGCAGCTGAAACCTTTCCCCTCCCATGGAGTGTCTATTCAATATTACTATTACACATCCCAAAAGAGGTGTAGTGGAATCTTGCTGCTCTTTGTGAGTTAGTTTCACCCTCAAACCCCTAACATTATACTAGCCATCTGGTTGCCTTTTTCATATGTGACATTTGGTTTTTTTCCCCTCACTATATATCACTTGTCTCTGTGGCATTTCATCTAGTTGACCCCAGGCCATCTGTCCAATTTGTAGAGGTAATTTTGAATTCTGTTCCAGTCCTCCTGAATGCACCTTTCAGTTTGTGTCATCTGCAAATACTGTAAATGCACTTACTCTTCATCCTCCTAGTCATTAATGAAACAACTGAATAACACAAGGCACAGGACAGACCCCCCCATGGGAAACAATTTGCATCTCTCCCCCCAAATTACAGTGAATCTCCAGTAACTATTCTGACTGTTTTCTAAGAAACAAATAGACCACCACCCAGCCAGCTCTCTGTTCCCTAGAGAGCTCCTGAGATCCATGGGTTCATTGTGTGCTAACAAGAAAGTGATGTGCAGGTTTACGGAAACTGATATGTATTACGCCCTCTTGTAACCTTACAAGTGAGGCCAGTTACTCCATCCTTGACAAATGCCTTCCTCCTGTCTTTTTCTTCCTTTCCTCTACAGTGAGCTTCATTTAGTCCCAAATTCCGTGGTTTCTGCAGGAGAAGTTAGAGTGATTACCTCAGAGCTCTCAAAGGGTCAGTTTTCCCCTTTTACAATAGTGGATATATGTTTGCCCTGCACTTTCACAGGGCTTCACATTTCCTCTACTACTTCTCAGAAACAGTAATCTTTATGCTTGCTTTGGCTGTTTCCTTCAACTTTCTCTAAACTTGGCCAGCTTTCACAGTATTTTTATCCTGTTGTTTTCCTTACTTTAGCCAGTGTTTTTTTGCATTGTAATGTTGTCTGGTGACAGTTTCATGAAGATTAGAGAGAGAAAACAAAGAAGTGCAGTATTTGTTTGTGTCACCCATTGTTTGCTCTCTTTTCCCATGTAGTAACAGATCTATACTTTGCTGTAACATATTTTGTTGTTCTTAAAGAATATTTTTTCATGGCTTTCTCACGTGTCTCGTATATATTCCTCCCTGTTTATACCATGGTATTGTGGCTTTTGAGCCTCTAGGGTAACATTTGTAGTAAATGTTTGGACTTTTCTCCACAGCTGTGAAGACTTCCATCAGTGGAAAGGAAATTCTCCTGAAGATGAGATTACCAATAAAAATGCAGACGTGATGCTATAAAAATGCAAAATATGAGGAGCTGATGGGGCAAGTATTAAGTGTGGTTGGTAAGGTCATAACAGACTAGTAGAACAGATCTCTGAGAGGTAAGATAAGAACATACCCTCACTATTTTGCATTCCCTTTGTTTTGCTTTATTACCTACTTTCTCCTTGTTAGAATGTGTGCTGATATGATCAAGAAATAGATGAGAAAATAAGAGAACCTAGAGAATTCAGACAGTACACTTATTTTACTGTTCTTTTGGTATCATGTTTCAGCTCCAGTCAGTTCACTAGGAATAATCACATGTAGTTGCTCTCTAAAGACAGCTGAATATCTTAAATGGCTTGATGGCATAACCATTTCATATGTCTCTCTCAATGGGATGTTTTAGGCTAACGCATATTGCAGACTGTGGAACTTCAAGTGTAAATTGTTAATCAGAGTAACTGGAAGCAGTTTAGGACTATGACATTGATGGAGAAGTAATATTTGCAGTTTTCAGACTAATGTAAGAAAATTAAAGACTAATCTTGTTGTTGGCCCAATCTTAAAAAGTAAACACCCACAAAGTGACAGCACAGATGGCTTGCAAGTCTTGTATGAGAGAATTGGCATTGATTGCAAGGCTGAGCTGGAAAACAGTTTAAGATGCCTACTGTTCAACAGGTTTTCCTTACTGCAGGATTAGACACTACATATCAAACTGGATGTGAAATAAATTTCCACTGGCTTGGTACCTATTGGGCAGAGGGATGAGTGACAGTACCTGACCACTACAACGCTCATTTCCTAGCTGCCATCATGTCTGCAGATGCTACAGGTTCAGGAGACAGCAGAAAACTATTTTTTTCTTAGTGAAGGTGACTGGCACAGCTTCTTGTGCCATGTGCTTCCCTGCTTAGGAATTCTGACCTAATGGCTCTGGCCAGCACATACTACAGTGATGATCAGGAATGACTGCATGTGAGAAGACTTCTTCAATTAGCTTCTGCTCATGTGAACAAGAATACAGAGACAATGTGGTCACACTCAGCAGGGTCATGTCTGCCTTTCTAAAGAGCTGGTAAGCTGACCTTTTTTTTTTCTTTGGAATAAGTGTGGGGATTCATCCAGTTGGCCACCTTCAGGATTTTTATCAAGATTCTGGTCATCAGACATCCATGTTGAGTAGGCAATAGGCAGCAGATATGTGAATATACTTAGCTGACTGAGGTTGTGTGGCCTATTTGGTAGAAGCAAGTTTGGAGATATTATATGTTTTTAATTTGGATGCTACTTCTCTGTAGAATTAAATTTTTGTAGGTAAGACAAGAAGCAAGCAATAACAGACATTCAAGTAATGTTTAGATGTAAGTGTAACTGATCTGCATTATGACAGAGATCATTCTCATACAATGCTACTTTCACTGAAGCAGTATTATGTATAGGATATCTTTTGCTGTCATTGAAAACTGTTAAGCATATACAGCATGCCTGCTTGGAAAAAGTAGTCTTAAGTCTGAATTAGAAGAGTCCTGTCCCCATTTTGCAGCATTGTGTTGAACATGAAGCCAACTGGTGCTGTTTTAATGGGATCTGGATAGTGCACACAGGAAGTTAGAGACAAGATGCAAAGTGTTTGACACTGTCCCACATGACATCCTTGTTTCCAAATTGGAGAGGCATGGATTTGATGGATGGAGCACTTGGTGGATAAGAACTGGCTGGATGGCGGCAGGCAAAGAGTTGTGGTCAACAGCTCTTTTTCCATGGGGACACCAGTGACCAGTGGTGTCCCTCAGGGGTCAGTACTGGTGCTGATACTGTTCAACATCTTACCAGCGTCATGGACAGTGGGATCAATGGCAGCCTCATCAAGTTTGCCACCAACACCAAGCTGTGTGGGGCAGTCGACACGCTGGAGGGAAGGGATGTCATCCACAGGGACTTGGACAGGCTGGAGAGGTGGGGCTGTGCGAACCCCATGAAGTTCAGCAAGGCCAAGTGCGAGGTCCTGCACCTGGGTCAGGGCAATCCTAGACACAGCTACAGGAAGAGAGGACTCTGCCCCTCTGCTCTGCTCAGCTGAGACCTCACCTGAAACACTGCATTCAGCTCTGGTGCCCCCAGCATAAGAAGGACATGGAGCAAGTCCAGAAGAGGGCCACGAACCTGCTAAGAGGGCTGGAGCACCCTGCCTATGAAGACAGGCTGAGAAAGTTGGGGCTGTTCATCCTAGAGAAGAGAAAGTTGTGTGAAGACATCATAGCAACCTCCCAGTATCTGAAGGATCCTACAGGGATGCCAGAGAGAGACTCTTCATCAGGAACTGTAGGGATAGGACAAGGAGTAATGGGTACAAACTAAAAGAGGGGAAATTTAGGTTAGATCGTGGGAAGAAGTTCTTCACTCCGAGGGTGGTGAGGCACTAGAACAGGTTGCCCAGGGAGGCTGTGGAGGTCCCAGCCCTGGCAGTGTTGAAGGCCAGGCTGGATAAGGGTTTGAGCAACCTGACAGAGTGGGAGATGTCTCTGCCCAAGGCAGCAGGGGTTGGGGCTAAACAGTCTTTGAGGTCCCTTCCAACTCTTAATATTCTGTGATCCCGTGAATCTGACCTATTCAGCTTTGCCTCAATTTTCTGTACAAAGCTTCATGTCTCCTCTCCGAGAACTTCTCTCCATTGGAATAGTCAGTCTGCAGTCCTGGGGCTTCTTTTTATTTCCTTCAGCACATCTTACCGCTTAATAGCTGGTGCCTCTGCTTTCAGCAAGTTCCAGATTATTTGGTTTTAGTCTGGAGAGTACAATGAGAAATTATAATCTGTAAATTCTGGGTCTTCATGCTCAACCAATAGGCACTTCCTTTTCTGTCTTCTGTCAGAAAAAAACCAAAAGGAACCTGAGTCTCTGGTCCTGACTTTTTCTTTAGGAAGTCTTAATTTTTTCTGCAGTTTTGAAGGGTGGGACCAACAACAGAATGAAGCAAGACTAAGGAAAACTGTTTTTTTTGCATGCTTGCTGTCTATAGGACACTCCTCTTCCTCCAGTCTGCAGTCCTGAATGGTTCATGGTTTTCCCTTTCTTCTCCTTTATTTTTATTCTGATTATTCTCCTTTTCTTCCATCAAGCCCTTGGTTATTGCCAAGAATTTATGCATTCAGTCCCATTCACTCCAAAGCAACTGGATGGGAATGTCTCAAGAAGGAAAAACAGTTTTTGATGGCAATATCATAATAGAAGAAAAAAGAGGTTATTCTGGAAATGTTCTCCTTTATCATATTTCTTCATAACATCTGTGAAGACAACCTTCATTCCAGGTTCCCTGAGGACAAATTTACCAAGCATGTTTCAAGAGGAAGGGAGGAAATTGAGAAGTAAATTTTGGAGTTACAGAGAGTCCTGCCTTGCAGATTAGGTCCATGTGGGACTATTAGACTATCTTAAGCATCAAACTAAATGTGAGGTGTTCTGTTTATTACTGGTGAACAAAAAGTCTTATTGTAAGAAAAGTGCAGTTTCCAAGGAGTAAAAACATCTTCATGCTTAATTGACAGATATTGTTTAAAAAAGAAAAAAAAGTCAAGGGAAAGGGTACATATAAGATTTGAAACATTTTTAAGCTATGAGCTTTCTTTGAAGTTTGACTTTAATATCGGAAGATTGCACAACCGAAGAGAGTATTAAAGTCATTTATTTGTTTGTCAGGCTCAACACATCGAAAACCCAGACACCTTTGGTCATAAAGGGTAGAAAAATTAAGGGGGACGGAAATAGTCCTGCAGTTCTACACTATTTGCTTCTGCAACTGAATGTGGATCCAATGTTAGTATATAGGGAGGTTTGCATTTCTCTGGCTGAGAGCATTATACCAACACATGCAGATGTCCAGCATTCCCTGGTTGTGTATGTTTCACCTTTCACAACAAACAGGTTTACACAGTTTGGGACTGAGCTCAGATTATACTGGACTATTTATGTTTAGCACTGGGAAGGCTCTTCAGAGCACTCATGTGGTAGGCAGTGCTCATAATGCACAGTAAGTAGAAAAGGCAGTGCTGCAGATGTTTTCTAAGAAAGAAGACAAAGTGGCAGGACCCTAGGGACAGCTTTGGACAGAGATGAAGGAGTTCACAAGGATAAAGAGCTGAGGAATGTCGTGGAATACCAAATTCTGAAGAAGATGGGGTAGAAGGATCAGTATTTGCTACAGAATGTGTTGACCTGGTCATGAAAGCTTCATTAATTTTGCAGCTGCTCATTTTTTAGCACTAATGGAATGCATCCATAAATATATAACATTAAAAGAAAGTTTAGGGTTATCCTTAGGAAGATATGAACAAGAAGGTTAATAAACCATCTCTCACTCAATGCTTTGCTAACATATCGAAAAAAACGGCATCACAGCTTTGCGATGAAATGGAATGAAGCATCAACATTTTTGAGATGGAAGAATTTGAAAACTTCAAACATTTTAGGAATTCAGTTTTGCAGCAGAAGTGGTTATATTTCCTGGTGAAAATTGCTTCTGAATGAAAAACAGGTTTCTAGTTATGGAAAATATTTTCTGTTAACAACTTCAGAAAATTTTAGGCCTTTGCTATGGGAAGAAACATGCAGTCAAAAATTCCTGACCAGGAGTAGCTAAAAAATAGTGAGATTGATTTCTTCTTCTCTTCCATACTATTGAAACAAAATGCTATTCATGTAACTGTGTCTTTTGAGCACTGTGCTCTCACTAACAGCATAAATCACTGTATTTCCATGTCTCTTGAAGGTACAGAACAGTAAAAATGAGAGGTCAGCCAGAAAGTGTGTTAAGTATAATCATATCAAGACATAGAAAACAAGTCTGCTTTCCTGCCAAAAAGAATTGGTCTGAGAGAGAAGAGTTCACATACCTTTAACCAGGGAACAATGCACAGTGAGTTATATAAAGAGGCTGGATATATTGGCTGTGCAGTTGAGTCTTACTATCTGATTGTGATAGAAAAAGCTAACAATTGTTCCAATTAGACAGCCATAAATCACCATTTGAGGCTAGATGTTGGCGGCAACCATAGGAAATAACTAATCATGGCTGTGCAAGCAGTATGTTGTTTCCTAGCAGCAGGTAAATGAAAATGAGCTTGAAGCAGGCTAGTCAAGTGTGTCTGTCAGGTGTGGTGTGGAACACTGTACCAGTTGCTGTATTGTGTATCGATATAGCTCTCCAGAAAAACTACAATTTGTTTTCCTTTCTCTCGTATATCTACTGGTGTCTTCTCTCAAATGGGAGAAGTCAGGTCCTGGCCTCAGGACAATTACCAGATGTTCTGAGCGTGATTTCTGGTTTGGTTTCAGTGTCTGCTCTTAGTATTCCCTGTTAATGGAGCTGCCTGGAATAAAAGACTATTTTCTTCTCAGCAGTAAAGAATTAAGTATTACGTTGTTTGTGTTTTTTCTATAACGTCTTGATGAAATTAGCATTTTCTTTCCCTGTCAGTTTCCAGAGGGAAATTTCATTTTGCTTGAATTTATGGGTAAAAGAAACTTTTGACTGGCAAGTTTCCTCACTAGAGAGGACACAGTAAACCCTCAAATGGCATGAAATATTTACCAAAAATAAAGCTGAAATATTTACCAAAAGAGCAAGAATGCTTTTGATGCTGCTACTGAAAAACTGCAACAAGCACATTCCCTTTTCATGTTCTTTCATCTTGTCAGAAAACTCAGAAGAAAATAAGAAGTATTGTGGGAGCATTCTCACTGCCTCTGATAAGATTCTTTCTGCTTACTCTAAAATCCAGAAGATCCTTTCATTCTAAAGGAACATCGTTAAAGAGTTCAGAGCATTCCAAATACATTGATATTTCTGGGACAAATCTGGAGAAGTGAAAGGACCTTCCCTGTCATTTACTTTGTTGAGCTAACCAAAATACCTATGGTGCTAAACCAAACAATAATGCATGCACTCAACAGTCTTGCCATCTGAATTTTTGAAAGAGTGCAAGTCCCAGTTTATTTCAGCAGAATGAGTTCTGCTGAAAAATGCCACAGGAGAGTTACGGAAATAATCTCTGTGTACCTGCAGCTCCTCATGTACTTCTTTGACTTGCTCCATCTTCATAGACACCAGTTGAAGGAGACCTGAAAGGTACTTCGATAATTATGCCTGTACTACAAGATGACTTCTCTTGTCCCCAGATTCAAGCTTCACTTAGGAAGGCACTCTACCGTGCTTTCATGTCTTGAGAGAAACCTCCAGCTCCTTCCTTCTTGTGCTCAGCATTGCATGTAGTACACGTATTTTACTGGAGTCCGGGAGGAAGCCTATCCAGATGCCTTTGCTGTTTCAGGTTTGTAAGGTCCTGTGGTATCCCGTGCAGGAATCAGGGGATAGTTGCCCACTGCTGCTTCTTGCCTGCATGAAAATGAATGCCTAGAATAATGTCACTCAACATGGGCTCACCAAGCCCATCTTCCACTATGGAACTGGGAAATGAAAACAGGCTACCCAGGAATGAAGGATTTCTTTTTTTTCCAAGCCACCTCTTCTTGCCCACAGATCTGCTTTAAGCTGACGCTCCTGCAAGCAAGAAGCATGAACTGAAGCAATGGGAGACATACCGTAACTTTGAATCGGGGAGCAGATGTCCCACTTGGCCTGCAAAGGTCCTGTTGAGCATAGTAGCATCCCTAAGATAATTTATTATCCAGTACAGCTGGGATTTACAAGGATAAATATCTGATGGAGTCTTTTTGTGTGAGCTAATGTGACTAATTCATTTGGTTCCCTATAAAGCCTGGCACAGGCCCTCTGAGACCAACATTTTTGAGAACTTTTTCCTGTGAAATTCTGTGATAGTAAGTCTTTAGGGAAGCTATCAGAAACAGGTGGCAGCAGCAGCTTCTTCAGCTGTGCTTCCAAAATGTTTGTGTTTAATATTACTTTGATGCAGCAGGTTGTTTCTTTTTGTATATTAACTTTAAGAAATATATGGATCTTGATAAGTGCTCTCAAAAGTCTCATACTTGAGCTGTTCCAGTGCAGGAGCTGAAACTGAAGAAAGTACTTGGATTTGAAGAACAAAAAAACCATTTAGGCTATTCTCAGAACCTTAGTGGGTGGTGACAGACTGACATGTACATACTGTTGGAAACAATAATATTGCAAGCAGAAAAGCGTCAAATTTCCCAAACTGACATGAAAATGATTAAGGCCCTAAAGCCTGTAAAAGCTGAGTTTATCAGGGACTCCAACTTACAGTTTCCAGGGAACAAAGCAATTAATATTTGCTCAAGGAAGAGATCAGTCTTCTGCTGCAGGTGTACTTCCCTGTACTGAAAGATCAGAGCAAGCCACAAAGATATTGATGTCAGCAAATGACCTCACTACTTAGTATAGACTCACACTTCACTGCCTCTGCATGTAATGCTTCAGGGTGAAAGAATTAGCTGTATTCTGTACCAGACTAACTAAGCAATCAATTTTCCATGAGTGCTTTTTAAGTACTAATTTTTATAAAAGCTGGTATCTTAAAATTATTTTTGCAATTTTATCTCCTATGTAGTGATTAATCTGCCTGCTTTGTACCACTATTAAAATCATGTACCAAACCAGCACTCTTGCATCAGGTTTTGGTTGTGATGTTATTCATCCTTGTTAGTCAAAGGGTTACCAAATTAATGAATGAGAGTAAAGAATGGTGACAGAAGGACAAGGAAGTAACTTCAACTTTCTGAAGAAGCAGGCGTAGTTAGTAGTCAGTGCTAAACTAAGATTAAGGATTTTTCCACAGCTGCCATGTAGGAAAGTCCATGCTCTGTAATCCTGTTCACAGCATTATTCTGTGATGCCCAAATACAAGATAATCTTTGATGAGCAGCTGCATTATCAGAACATGTACTTTGAAAATGTTGTCAGGAGGAACTGGGCGAAGCTCATACACATCACAAGAAATGCCTTGATTTTCAGGTCACAGCACAAGAGCCCTTGTCTTTGTCTAAATCTGAATAGCCACGAGTACTCTTATTTTACCATCCACATAGATAATGCTCTGCCCAGAGTACTGGCCTAGAGAATATATGAGTGTCTTTTTTTATCTAGTCTCTGGGGCTGCTATGAGAAGAAATCCAGGAAGAGAGTTTACCTTCAGTCACTGCACAATGCAGATTTTGATCACAACCTTCTTACAGCCTGCCTGTTTGTAGTTTTATTTGTTAAGCTCCTTATGGGTAAAAAACCATCTGTGTCTCCTAAGTAACTCCCAGTCTTACAGGAATGCAAGCACCCACATTAGCAGGAAGAGAAGCAGTTCATAGACAACATAGAAATGCACTGTGGTCATCATTATGCCTGTCACAAAAGGAACTATTGAAAAGGACTCAAAAAGGGAAAGAATCAAGGAATTCTACAAGTGAGGCTTTAATTCAGCAGGAGTATAACGAAAGGCTCAAAGCTGAATTTATTTCTCTCATCCCTGGCCCTTTGAATACTTCATGTCTTCAAGAAAAATGCATTCATTTTGATAGAAACAGATTATTCATTGTTTCAATTTACCTATAAAGGCAACAGATAAATGCAAATTATAAAGAGAGCACTAGTGTGAAATGGTAACTTCATGTAACCATCTATAAAAATACCTGGAGGCAGTAAAGCCCATTCTGAATAGCATTTCAAGGCTGTAATTTCCAAAGCTATCTAAGAAATGCTGAAACTTTTTTCTTGATTACCTTGTCCAAAAATCTTTTAAGCCTTCATTCAAAATCTCAGTGCTACCACTCAGAGAAAAAGTGTGAAACAAGACAGAAATTAAGCTGAACACTAAATGGTGGATTTTCTCCACATCTGCAAGCAGAAAGAAGGTGTCAGTGAAAGTGTGAGATATTAAATACAATTTTTTTCTGGTTAAGAGAAGAAAGTAGAACAAGGAAATCAAAGGTAAAAAAAATCTTTTTCACAAAGCAATAGCTAGACCAGCTTTGTTACATAAAGTCGATGGAAAACAAGTTAACAGAAATACAATATGCACTGGTCTCCAATTTCCACAAGATAAGTTACTAATGACAGGGGACAGTTTTTCAGAGTTGTTGGACAGTCCACTCAGTACTGACTACTGAACTACTTACACAACTCATTCTGGATTAGCTTTCAATTTTTGGATGAAAGACCTAGAAAGCAAAGAACTATATAGGTCTAAAAAACCCCCCTTTATCAGACAATGAAAATATCTTTCCCTTTGATGGTCTTAAGACACTTAAGTTACTTTTCAGATTTAACTTTTGCCTTATTATAGCTGAGTTGGAGGATTAACATGGTGCACATTTCACAAAACCATATATATTCTCTTCTGGGAGAATGCTGTCCCTGCTGTGCCTTCCATAGCCTGCTTTCTCCTGGCAGGCCCATTCAGAGGATTGATTGAAAATGAGTCATTCTAAAAATACATTGGTTTTTAAATCTTCCTGAAAATTCAAGAAGATTTAATAGTGCAAATATATCACTGTGACAAATTTAATTAAGAAAGAAAAAAAGGGCAGATTAAACGAATGTCTTTCCTAAATGATATGAAGTTACTTTCAGCCAATTAAATGATGTCAGCTTTTGCTAACCGTTTCCTTGAGAAAAAGTACAATTAGAAAAAAGGCCCCTCCAAAGACAGCTGAGAACCTGCAGAAAATGTTCTCATCTGTGCTGAAACAGCACCCTCTAAACTCCAACTTAAAACTTTAGCTCTTAGAATACATGCATCTTTGTAGGCCGCTGCTGAAACCCATTCATTCTAAGAAGTAAATGCTCAGCTGGAATTACTTTTCACATGCTAGGAGTGTAGTGATTCATTGTATCCTCAGAAAGTTGTCTCAGATTAGCTTGGGAATGATGCTGATCAGAATTTGACAGCATGCCATCTTAGTTTGTTTCACAAGAGCTTCCCCTTCTTCCTTCTGGTGTGGAATGAGAACTGAACACAGGTACTGTTTGGGACAGAACTGGCATAGTCTCCACTACTTAGCCAAGCATGAACACAAACCAATGTTAAATCCCCTGCAAACTAGGACTGGAGGAGGGAGAGAACAGCAGATGACAGAAACTGGATTTTTACTAAGTCGTCAGGCTGTATCCATGAGGAAGAAGGACTGAAAAAGGATTCAGAAAGAGAAAATAGCAGACCTGATGGCAGCAGGGTAAGAGTTGTTGAAGCAGGAGTTCAGAGTTTTACAGACAAGGTAAGGGATGTAAGGTCAGTATCAATCCTCCATCAATTTTTTTTTTGCAGAGAGGCAGCTCTGAAATCAATGAACAATTAGAATTCTTAATTTATTAGAAGCTTAGAGCAAGCACTTAGCAGCAACAGGACTCAATAGTATTCTTAACCCTTGCAAACTTGTTCATGTTTTTAATTCAGTTAATGCACAAAGACATGAAAAAATACTCTTCTATTAAACTCCTCCATGGAATCTGCTAACATCATAAGCCACACTTAGAAAAGCTGTAGAAGGAAATTTATCCAAGGTTTACAAAGTTTGGAGATGTTTTCAGTTTTATATAATTTACCTTACTACCACATGCAGAAGTTTATAAATTATATCACCCCCATAATTAATATTTGACACAAAAATTAAATACAAATCAATTAGTAAGAGGAAAATTTCAGTAAGTTACTGTCTCTCTGCATCATTAGAAATGCAAGACATTTTCTATTTCCATTTTCTCACCCCATACTCTATAGCTCATAAACTCAAGATGCTCTCTTTGCTCTGCTGAAGTTAAGCTGTGTGACTCTATTCTGGTATTCTCATCAATTTAAAATAGCTCTGTCATTTCTTAACATGCAGCACATTGAAATGCACAATAAGCATGTGGTTAAAACCCAGTATTGCCCAAGTTTTGTCAGAAAAACTTTTTACTGTCTGTGGATCTCTCTTTTTTTACAAAAGTTTTTACCCTTATTGATTATACATCTAAATTTCATGCTTATTCTTTGGTACAAGTCCCATTTTCCAGCATGTAATGAAAAGATGGGAAAACATTTCTCTAGGTGTGGAAGCATCCCCTTGAGCATTTTGATAGCTTTAAAAATTTGATACTCTCATATATTTTGCATTTATAATTCATGCAGATTTCAGTGTGAAACATGCTCTTTCTGGTAGTTTTTGCAGAAGGAAATCTCCTTGGAGTCTCAGATGGTTGCTTTTTCCATGCAAGAGGAATCTAATAATTAATCCATGCCATAGGATATAAATACCCAGTTTCTATGGATTTCAATTTGTCTTATTTTTAAAGCAGGTTCAGTTCTGCCTTGGCAGTTTTCTTCTTCAATGTAAATAAATGTCTATATAATGATTTATATTCTGGGAGCATCTCATAGTTACAGACACCTGAAGCCACAGTGGCACACAGTACCTGAAAAAAACATCAATGAAAAACTTCTAGATTCAAAGTGAAAGTAAACAAAAAGAAGAGGCAGAGAAAAGCCACCCAATCCTGGTCTGGTGACCTAGCTCCTAGTCCACCTGGTTTTCTCCACAGGTTTTTCCAGCATTCTTCCTCTGGGATCCAGTTCACCACCGCTGAAACAAGCCAGTTTTTTCCCAGGGTGTGAAGAGGAGAATATTGTTCATCTGTCACTCCTGTACTCATTCGGTTTGGTTTTGCCTCAGCCACAGAGTATCCTAAGAGCAGGATGAGACACCAAATACTGAATCTTCATCTTACTGTAATGATACCTTTTGCTAGCCAGGTCTCAAAGACAAGAAAATATTCAAGGAAAAATAAGCACTTGAGTCATGTTTGTCAATGAGAAAGGAGAATTTTGCTAGCAAGAACTCAATGTTTGTGACATAACTTTAGCAGGTTTTTTAGTGGGCTGGGATATTTTGTCTGGCATTTGTGTGTATCTGTGTGTGTTTGACTGATTGCACATTCTATAGCAGCTTTTTCTCCCAGGAACTTCACATGCCTCGTGGACTTTCTGGACAATTTGGATAGGTCATACTCACTCATAGCCAGCTCTGACAAGTGCTCTCATCTGCAGCTTCCTATTAGCTCTGCAGTATTTATTTGGTTCTTTTCCTTGCATGGGAGGGAGGTTTTCAAGGCTGCGTTTATTGCTGTGGGATTAGTTCCTCCACTGCTCCCATCGTTTATAATTGTTATTTTCTCACAGTTCCTTGACAGTGATAAATCTACACTTGCCTACAGGTTTTCATCCTCAAAACTGTGACCGCAATTAAATCCTGACCTTAGTTGTTGGTCTGTCCTGCCTTTTTTCCCCCCACTTTTTCTTGAACAGTTTGACGTTTGCCCAGCCTCAAAAGTAACCGGGGTTCTTTTAAAGTACTGGTAAACTGTAATGCTCCAATTCAAAGTAATGCCTGCCTTGAATGGTGTGGCCCCACTGGACTCTTTTCTGTGGTGATTGCTACTAAAATATCAGTGCTTGGTAGTGACTACTGGATTTAGAAGTTATTTTCAGGTAGGGTGGACACAGCTTAGTTATTGTGTTTTATCCGACACTCGCTCTGTGAACAAGCACTGCCTCTTACGGCAGTGGAAGAGGTCAAAGAGGTCTAAGGCAGAGGCTAAAAAGAAAAATCCATTCATTTAATTTTTACCACTTTACATGAAATGTTATTAGAAATCATCCTATGCTTTATAGCTGAGCTTGAAGTTAAGAGAAAATTGGTGAGTAATTGCCAAGTAAATTAGTAGATGTGATTTTGAGGAAATGACAGGGTAAACACTGCTAACTGGGGCTTCAATTTGTTACTTTTTCTTAGCTTTAGAGCATGAGTTCACAGAAAATGTGGAGGACTTCAAGGAAGGCGTAACCTTGTTATTTTGAATTTCTTTGTCCTGTGCTCTGTCCCATCTCATATTTATTTGGAAGACGTCTGCTACTTCAAATCAGGGTGTTTGGTTGCTCTCTTTTCTCAAGGTCTTCTTGCCAAAGAAGAGCCAAGCTGTATCTGGTGACTCACAGAGATATAATAGTATATTCTCCTCTTAAAAAGACATTTTCACAGCAAGCCTGACCACAGGGGGAGATTAGGAGAAGGGAGCTATGGAGGGACGGAACCCCTACTCTGTGGAGTAAAGTCTCGGTGGCGTACCGTAGCCATTCATCTTCTGCCTTAACCTTTTCACAAGAGCTCATGACACATTTGGAATATGTTCATTGGCCACATGTCCTTGGAAGGCAATTTGTCCTCAGCACATAAACTGCAAAAGCTAGTAGTTTCCCAGTGCTGTCTGGTCCTCCCTTTTCTTGTCTAATCTCAATTTTCTTTGTACCACATTCTGCCCATACTGCTGCCTTGCAGCCACTAACCTTACATCTTCTCTTTGGCACAAGGCTATGCTACAGTCACATGGCACCCATGGTCCTGCAGGAATGTGTTTCTCCATAAAGTCTCATCTCGGAAGCTGAGAGAGTAACAGAGTCATGTTGAGGTGATGCCTGCTCATGTGACCTCCGTGCCACTCAGAATCGCTTTGAACCTAAACACCTGGCTTTGGATGCAGTGCATTTTTTGTTTACACAATTCAAAGTTTTAGGCATTGGAGGATTATTTTGTCAGATTAAGTATCTCTGATCCCACTGGGAAATAGTAGGAAGTGTCCACTGTTTGATGAATCAATTAAAACTAATTTCCCAACAGCCAAGCCATCTTTGGGCTTATTAATACGGGTAAATTTCTTGTTGATCTGTCATTTTTCATCACGTTAATACCATCCCAATAGCATGGAAAGCTTAGTATAGTTAATCCTCTTGAAGATGAGAGCTGTTGCTTTTTTTTCCCCTCCCTAGAACATGAAGGTCTTCTTTGGAGAAGCATAAATAGAGTTTCTTCACTGTCAACTGCCAAAGTCTATTGGCAATAGCAAGGCAGTCTGTGAAAGATGTAAGCTTAAGTCTCCACCAATTAATGAACCAGAGCACTGTTAAATGCCTGCAGAGACTTAGGATGGACCAGAGCCAGACATTCTCTGCCAAACAGCAACACACTGGGGAAAAGTGGATGTGCACTACCTTCAAATATGAGCTTACAGATGTTGCTGTTATTTTTCATATTTAAATATTCTGTGGTGACTGCACTTAAAAATGTTGCATGAGCCTGGGTGAAGCTCTCACTCTTGGGAAAGAAATGGATTAAGCCTGGCAGAAAAATATGTTTCTTAAGCCTACCATTCACAATAAAAAATTCCTAGGTTCCTAGGCAAAAGGAAAGTCCTTGCATTTTAACTCAAAAGCAAGGAAGCTCAGTGAGAGCTCAGGTGTCCTATTTGAGGGAAAGGATCTGTTTCAAATTCCCTTTTTGGCCCACTAGCACCCAGAAGTTGGAGAAGGTTCTTGACAAACATATTGGTAACCAAATAATCAGGATGCCAGTAGGCAGAAGGAAAGAAATACGGAAGCAGAAAGCAAAGTATGAAGATGCTGTATGCTGTCACTGACCTGTGTTCCAGTGACAGCTGGGGAACTTGCTTGCACAGTTTGCCATTTCTGGGGTGGTTTCTCAGAACAAATGTGGACATCAGCTTGCCAAGCTGCCCTTGAAGGCCAGGCTGAACTGTGTGCTCCACTGCCTGAAACTTAATCCTCACCAGCTTCTTTTCTGCCTGGGGAAAGCTCCTAGTATGCCTGATATGGCTGGGATAAGGGAACAAAGAAGTTGTTGGTGAGGGTGATTGTTGGTGGTGAGGGCAGAGGTCCCAGGTCCACATCAACAGACAGACACAGAAGCAATGAATCCTGTAAATGTGGCAATGGAGAAGGGAGTCATTTAATGCAAGGGCGGAGCTGGCCGAAAAATGTTTTCACCTGGAAATGTCTCATCCTTTCTCTTTCAAGGTAAAAAGGAGAGAGGTTTGGAAAGCCAATTATGTGAGGTGTAGGTCTGTGATTTCAAGTAAGCCATGTGTTGCTTTGTGGTCACTATGCAGAGCAGAAAACAGCTTTCTCTGCTAGGCAAGGAAGGCAAATGTGTTTTCTGGCAGAGATTAGTTGACAAGAGAGATAAACAGACAATGCTGCAGCTCTAGGAAGCTCTTCCAATATTTCCCTAGCCAAGCCCTGAGTTTCCCAGGTTTATGAAACCTTTCCTCTGGCAACTGCAAGTCCTTCACTGTCAGTAAACAGGAGCACTGCCAAGAGTGACTGTGCGGAGACTCACAAACTGCAGAAAGGAGAGATATGTACCTTAGCTTTGTCTCTCCAGAACATTTCAAGGGTCCCTCAGCCTTGCTGAGCAGTCATTCCCTGTTCCATAGCATGCCACTTTACTAGTAGTATGTGTTTGTGCCCTTCCTCACACCTTTTGCTTTTATTTAGTCATCAAATCTGTGTACTCTGCAGAGAAGCAAGCCAGGAATTTACAAGCCAGGGCAGTTGAGGCTTAAGAGGTCTTTTAGGGTCATCAGTGGAGAAATGTGTTTTAGCACAGTAAATCACTTTCTCAATACAGTGCTCTCTCTCTCACTCTTTCACTCTCTCACTCTCTCTCTCTCACTCATTTCTGCCCTCTTGACCAGACAATAGTGTTCTGGCACATGAGATCTGCTGGGCAGTAGGCTCCTTCTGGCAGACCTGTGCCTCTATCGCTGCAGCAGCTGCTACCTGATATTTGATACCCTGGATGCAGCCCAGCCTGGTCTTCACTGCAGACTTCCTGCCACCTGTCTGACAGTGACCATGACCAGTCACGGGACTGTGGAACATCACTTACAACGAACCTGGCTTTTGTTCAGCCCTAAGCATTGTTTTCCATGCTGACTACAGTCTCTCTTGGACCCTCACTCAGAGCTACTAGTGGCAAAGAGGCAGGAAGGGGTCTTGCAAAAGTTCTGCTCTTTGTTATCTATTACATTATTACTAATATGTAAAGTCTTTAGAGTTTTTTTTTTTTTTTATCTGCTTTGACTAAAAAAGAATTTTTTTAAAGCCAAGAATTTTGTCTTCACTGCTCTTCCTGGAAGATCCTTGGCCCTGACCTGGAAGAAGAACTCATGGTGAGGTACTTGATATTCTACTTCTGAGTAGAATATCTTCTGAGTACTTCTGAGTCTCTGCTGAGACTTAATTTAACAACCATGCAATATCTGCTGAATTCCTTGAGTGATGCAGGGCTACCTCTTCTCAGCTTTTAGAAGAGGAAATGACAAATGAAAGAAATTTTTTGAGTGAAAAACACTTGTAGTCCCTGAGAAGTAAAAAACTTCTAAGTGAAAGATGGTTGCTCCCTGGTGACCTTTTAAGAGGCTTAGATCAGCTCATGCAGAGGGAAAAAAGTCACCAAGAGGTAAGTTTTACCATCAGTGAACATTTAATTGTATTGAACTGACTGTGCCTCCCCTGTTTGCTAAGCTTCTTTAAGGGGGTATTCCATGTGCTCCACTACATAATTATGTAATAGAATTTACAGCAGGTAAATAAATTTCCATTTGAAATTATATTTATTTAAATATCTGACTATCCGCTAGGTTGCTCTAACTAATTTTCTTGGTATTATAACCTGCAGCAACGTTTGGTAAGTGATTTCTTTTTAATCTGCTTCATCTTATCATTCCCAGGAGTCTTTCTGACATACATTCCTTTGATATTGTTGACATCTGTTTCAAGAGTCCTCAGAGAAGGCTGCTTATGTAAAGGAAAATGTGTCTTGCTGGAACAGCTCAGAGATGGTTCAGTATTATTATTCTCATTTCACCAGTGGGTGAAAATGATTAGCTCTGTTGCTCTAGTTTCCCCTACTCAGGCAAGTGAACTATACAATGGCAGTGTTCTCTCTTGTTGCTTTGCACAGGGGTGGATCTCCACAAACTGTTCTTGTGCACAGTTTTAGTGTTCATGCTGAGCTATCCTTCATAACCACAGTGAATAAGAGAACTTGCATAGTCTGCCTAGCAAATTTGCACTAAAATATTCTACTCTCATTTTTCTCCCCCAAATGTAGTGCAGAGCTGTGTTGAGTTGACCAAAAAAAACCCAAACCCATGAGCAATCACCATCTGCTTGCCCATTATTTTAAATCTGTTGTGGGCATTTTACTTTTCATCTCCTTTTCATAGCCTTTTAAGTTAGTCTGGCTCATGTCCACACTAAAAAAGGCCGCAATACCACAAAAAAGGATTATTTTATTTTTTAGGTAAAAACATGAGATCATTAGGAGCTTCCTAACACTATACTATAACAAAATGTGAAAAATCTCCAAATGCCTTGCATCTCATTCCCATTTAGCACTGAAACCAAATTCTTTATTTAATCATCTAAATGAGAAGGGCTTTCAATCTGTAACTTGATTGTCTGCTAACAGTTGGCAATATATGTGTTGGAATTTCTTCAAATATTACTTTGAAAGAGATAATAATGGGTTTTGTCCCCAGGTGTCCCAGATGAGTTTCAGTAGCAAGATGTTTTTTCAGATAATCAAATGTCTATTAATCTATTTATTTCTAAGCTCATTCACTCTAAAATGTTCAGGTTTAGTCTAAGATTCCCGCAGCATTCTCCTGGTGAAACGGTGTTTCCATGGTGTGGTCAGGTGCACTGTTTACTGGGTAAAAACTGTCTGGATGGCCAGGCCCAGAGAATGGTGGTGAATGGAGTTACATCCAGCTGGGGACAACTCACAAGTGGGGCTCCTCAGGGTTCAGTTTTGGGGCTGGTCCTCTTCATCAAGCACCTGGACGAGCAGCTGCAGAGTAGGGCACTCCCTGGAGGGTGTGGAGCACAAGTCCCATAAGGAGCAGCTGAGGGAGCTGGGGTTGTTTAGTCTGGAGAAAAGGAGGCTCAGGGGAGACCTTATCACCCTCTACAACTACCGGAAAGGAAGCTGTAGGCAGGAAGGGCTCAGTCTCATCTCCCAGGTGGCAAGCGACAGGGTGAAATGGTCTCTAGCAGCCCCAGGGAAGGTCTAGACTAGATACTAGGAATATATATTCTTTTTTTTTCCAGAAAGAATTGTATAACATTGGAACAGACTTCAACAGAGAAGTAGTGGGTGGAGTCACCATTCCTAAAAGTGTTCAGAAAATGCCTGGATATGGCCCTTGAGTACATGGCTTAATGGTAAACATAATGGTGGAGCTACATTGATGGCTAGACTTGATGATCTTTAGAGTCTTCTCCTTTTGTGATTCTATGATTTGCCACACTCAGTCTTCACAAAAAGGAGGTTTCTTTGTGGCTGAGGGGTGAATATCTGAAGAGTATTTGCTCAGATCTTGATAAGATATGGAAACAAGAATAGGTGTCTCAATTTCAATGATTTAAAAGCAAGCTGCTAGATACTGGGTTCACATATGCAGAAAATTCACAACTTATCCAGCTATGAAACTGATAGTCCCATATCAGCCATGCACCTGCTTCAGGTTGATGACATACATAAACAAAGTTGAAGTGATTGTACACGTATTTTGGCTATTTTCAGCAAAAGTAAACTGAAAAAAACAGAATATGAAGTCTTTAACTATATTTCAGTACACATTGTCCCTTTTTGTGCAGGCTGGCCTTTTCTTGGGTTTGACTTTTTTGACCAGCAGCTGACAAACTGGAAAGATATGTTCTGTTTTGTGTAAATTTAAAAATATTTTTTAATTAAAAATTTAATAGAACTTAACTATATTTCAGCCAGACAGTTGTCGTTTGCGATGGTCTAAACCTGTCATAGCCCTGCCGAAATGTTCACCACACAGGTTTTAAATAAGTCATTTTCTAATTCAAAATATGCTCAGCTGCTGCAGCTTCAGCTTCCCAAATACAATGTTCTATCTGACCCTCTCACACAAGAAGAGGTTTTCTGAGAAAAGCAAATCTCAGATGAAAAAATTGTTTCCAACTCACAGCACTAGCAGAATTCAGCTTCTCAATACCAAAGGGTCAGGAAGGCATGGGTGTTTGACATCACATGTTCCAGCCATTTGTCTTTTTCAGATGTACTTTTACCACCTATCTCAAACTACCTGTACAACCACAGGTTACCGGCTGTAGAAGAGTTATCTTCAACAAGGAATACCCCAATGCAGTGTGGGTTTTTTGGTGGTGGTGGCTTTTTGTTGGGTTGGTTTGGGTTTGGGGTTTTTTTGTTGGTTTTTGGTTTGGTTTGGTTTGGTTTGGTTTGGTTGTTTGTTTTTTAACTGAAAAGGGGAGGGTCAGTTACAGAAGAAATAAAAATCTCAGTTGGGATTTTTTAATTGGGGATGTTTATGGTTGCCACAAACCTCCTGGGATGCCATACACAGAATAGCATTGTGCCAGCAATGCTCAGAAGCCTTCATTCAAATTACATTTTCAAAGAGAGCTTTATGGAGCCTAGATCATCCTTGGCACTTCAGGAAGAAAATGAATTAAGACACTAAACTGGACGTAATCAGGACCATGGTGAGTACCTTTGCACCCACATTTTCATTTGGAAGTTTAATATCTGTCCCAATTATATAGTCTGTGCCACCACTGCTGTCAGTGAAGAGTGGGATCTTGTAGTAGGGCTAATCATTGCATCCCAGGATCACTGTCTGAGAAATAAATCACTAATGCATCTTCATAACTGGAGTAATTTTTCACTCCAGAGGCACTCATGATGTGTCTGCTGTTTTCTTTTTTTGTTCTCCTCTGGAGAGGATTTTACCTGACAAAGTGTACTTTTAAAATGGGAAAAGGTAGATTGTACCAGCCTAACCACTGGAATTTATCCTTCTATATTTCTTTTTAATAAGAAAGCAGAAGCTGTTTAAAAAGAATAATTTATCTCCATTGCTAAATGAAGCCTGTCAAAATCACCTGCTTTCCTTCTTCAATATTTGGATCTTGTCCCCAACACTTCTCTGATATGATAATTCTGGTTCCCTTAAGCTGTCTGTTTCTTGGGGAAACCAGTGAAAAATATTTTCTTGCCCTGTTAGCTTCCTCAAACCTTGCCTGAAACCTGAAGTATATGGAGAGCCTGCCCTTGAACTCACAGTCTGCAGCAGCATTAGCATGTGTTAGTTTTAGCAGTGTTAGGCTCAAATTCTGAGAAGGTATTCTGGCATGTAAATAACATGGGTTGATTCTCTGTGACAGTCCTGTGGCTGCCTCTGTTAGTAAAAAACCCAGAAAAACCTGAATTATTATACAATGGTCCTGAGGAAGGGTCGGCAAAAGGGTATCAGCTTTTCCTATGAGATGTATGGTAATATCTTTTTCTAACATGATGCAACGCTTTCATGCTGAATATTACAACTAATGATTTGTGCCTGAGCAAGTAAGATGAGGCTTAGCTGTGTGGAATTTGCCATCCAAAGAGTTTTGTATATATCATGGATTCTGGATCCTGAGATGCATTTTTTGTCATTGCATATCAGTGCAATGTATTTTGTCTTAAGATCCAAACATATTCTCACTAAACCATAGCTAAATGTCTGTGTTTCTTTCAAAGGAGTGTTGTTCTGCTCTTCCTAAGGAAAATTAATTCCTAGTAGCAAACTTATTTAAAATTTGCTAATCACCTGCACACATTAAACCTCATCAGTGTTTTAGATAAATGAAAAAATGAGCATATTTATTCAAATAGCATCCCTGTTGCTCCTCAATTCTGTTACCATTCTATTTGTATATGAGCAACCATACTTTGATTTCCAAGTGTAGCCTGGAAGGAATTTCATAGGAAAGCATTGCAAACAATTTATGAAATCACTGGGGTTTTTTATTGGCTGTGATTCCATTTTAAAAGAACATCATACCATTTACCCACATCATGCAGGAAAAAATACCAGGAAAATAACAAATTAAGATCACATTCACAATGTCTCTACTTTTAATCATCCTCAAGTACTGCATGCATCTGAAAGAAAGCTGGGGAGCATTTCTACTAGAAAATGCATGGCTAAGTTAAATTTTGCTCTGTGTGTGTGAAAGAGAAAGAGAGAAAACAGGCAATTTTTTTAATGACAGTACTGAAACATTTTACTAACTCAGTGCATGAGGAAACAGTTATCTTGATAACATATATTCAGAACAAATACAGACAACTTTCAGATACATAAGACATTACATTTAGATCACAACAGTTAATTTCTAACAAAGCTTGTTCTAGCACAAAAAGCTTGGCAAAAAGATGTATTCAGCAGCACTGGTATGGTGTTTCTTCATGAAGGAGAGAGGCTGGGAGGGATCTAGCCAACGTATGATACTAGAAACATAGAGGAACTCCAAAGTGATTCAGCACATGACCTTATATTTTGTTTTATTAATTTTAAACACAAGAGTAGCATTGATATTGCAGTCTGATTTCATATGGCTTTCTCTACATATAAATGTGAGTTCACAAGGTCAATGGCAAACTAAATCATTTACCCTCCAAATGTGAAGGCCCTTTGACTATTTTTTTACTAACCCAGTAAGGTCTTGGAGCTGTGAGGGAAAATGACTGCAGTGTCTAGCCAACAACCTTTCTGTGTAAATAAAAACCAGTTATAAAACTAAAATACCTCATTTACCTGAGATTGAACAGACCAGTGATGCAAATAAAACAATGTCATGAAAGACAGAAAGATATTCAGAATCCAAACAATGAACCATGCTTCTCTTTGGTCTCTTGTTTAAGTGCTTCATCACCTGCTTGAGAGCCAAGGGGGAGTGTGTGAGACAATGCTTTTAACTTCCATACGTGAGTCAAAGGTGTCTGTGTCCCTTGTTATCAGTTCTGAGTGGGAAGGGAAATAGACGGGCAGAAGAGATGGGAGAGTGCCTTGCTCTTGAGTCTGTTCAGCATGGCTTAGGCACTTTGGGACCATGTAATGACTTGAGGAGTGCCAAAAGTTATGTGAGGCAAAACCAAGCAAAACCTATCCAGTACCTGTGGTAGATTTTCTGACATGTTTCTTATGGCAAGAAAAGGAAAATGGGATTAACTCTCTGTTGTCAGTGGAGGAAGGGCTGCTGCAGGTGTGGCGAGTTGAGACACAGAAGTGATGAGATGGTTGAGCTGGGAAGCTCCCACAACAAAAAAGACTTAAGTAAACATTATTTAATAAAACACCCTCCCTTACCTCCTGCTTTATGACCCTGGAATGAGGCCTACCAGACTCAGCATGGAGATCCTATAGCCTTCTTCAGGGGTTCAGTCCAGATGTTCACACAGATCAGGAGCTTAGCTTACAAGGGCAGTATTTTTAGTGCTCTGAGCCCAGGGATAGCAGTACCTGCTTAAGAAATTTCAGTACAGGCTACACAGGATCCTGACTTAGACCACTCATTCAGTGCCACAGCTGCTGAGGCACAGTTATCAAGAACAGTACCAGTCTTCCTTTCTCTTTCTCTCTCTCTTCTTCCTTTCTTCTCCAATTTCCTCACCTTCCACAGAGGAGTGCACAGACCTGCACATCAAGCTACCAGAAAGACTGTGAAAACAATCAGTATTAACATTCTGCAAGGAGGATGCTAGGCAGAAAATTCTGATCTTATATCAGGAACAGTATTTGGTTGGATGAGGAAGGGAGTCAGTGATGGGAGTTAGGGAAAGGTCAGCAAACAAGTAGTAGAGAAAAACCGAAGTAAAGTGGAATAAGATTATCTTCTCATTTGTTTATTTGTTTGTTTGCAGAGCTCTGCAGCACAAGTCCAGGGGAATATACGAATGGACACATTCCTTTTAGCACAGGCACACTTCTGCTGGTCCTGCTTATGTATTAGAGGATGCATGGCACAGAGATTAATCAGGGCATTTCAAAGGTATTGACATCTTTATGTCAGTGATCTAGGTTAGGAGATCCAGCTACCAGTAAGTGGCTGAAGTGAAGAGCCAGGCTCTGCCTTTTAGCTTTTGGGGATGTTGGATACTCTGTGGCAGAGCATCAAAACGAGCGCTCCTTTTGTGTCAGAGTTTTCAATTCTGTGAGATTTACTTAAATAGGCTCAAATTACTAGTTGCTGAATTTGCATGAGCTGAGTAGGACATTCTTCCTAGAAATGGTAAATTGTTCAACACTACCATGCTATACCCAAGCACAGATTCATAGAGTGTTCTGGATCATTAAAAGTCTTAGGAGGGAGACATTCATCTTGCTTTAAATGAAAGTTAGGGGGAAAAAAAGTTTCCCTGACAACATCCAAATGAGTAAAACCTGCCTTCTCTTTCCTCTGGGTAGCCCTTGGCAGTTTGTACTAGAACCACCAAGTCTTGTTCATAGATCCAGCCTGAAACAAGTTGTATCCTTATCAACTTTTTCTGACTTGTGTATCAGTCAAACCTCTTCAGCCTCCACGTTGGATTCAATAGAAAGGTGTGTTTGAAATTACTTGCGCCTGAATAAAAATTGTGCAAGGAGAGCATACTATATTTATTCTCTTTCAAAATACTTTTTCCCTATTAAAACAGATGCTACTGGAAGGTACAGAGCTCTCATGCTCAATTCCTTAACCATGGTACAGATTTCTTCTATTTACCTGAGAAGGTGTAAATGTCTTCTAAAGTATCTTATTTAGGAAAATACTGAAATGTTTGCCTAAACTCACTTACACTGAACCAGCGCAAAGAAGGTCCATTGAAATAAAATGCTTAATTTAGGTACCTAGTGAAATATCTGAGATTATCCTCCTTTTCTTTGCCAGCAGAAAGAGTGTATTTGCTTTCAAATCTCATCCATGTACTTAGGATATTTTTGTTTCTCTCAGGACAGGGACAAGCAATGCTAGTTCTGCCAGACAAATCCTAATTTTCCTGACAAGATGGTGAGACTGAGATGGCATGATGGTCTCACAGCATCAACTACAGAGACCTAGCCAGATGCAAAATATCAGGATTAGCTCTTCAGATGACAAGCCAGATACCTGATCATGAGGACTTGTGTTCAAAATAGGTCTATATATATATTGAATCTATGTATGTATTAGCAAGTCAACATCTCCCATAGAATTTGGATTTTCTTACGCAGTTTTGTGATATCTCCAATGTTTCATTGAGGAGACCTCTGTACCTGTGTCTGCAAAAGGCCACAAAGATAATGGTGAGAAAAACATTTTCTCCCACCCTGCTAGCATCAAGGGATACCACACACTGCAGTAATATTAATTAGCTCCTGCACAGCACTGGAGAAGCATCCTCACTTCATGCCTTTGTTGTAAGTAGAGACTGAAACCTACATTTTACAGGTGTAGAAGCTCAGTGGGGCAGAAAACAAGTGACCTCCCCAAGGCAATGCAGTAATTTAGCACAATAAACCTCATAGATATTTATGGATCTGCCATGACTCACATTCAGGCCACCACACACTCCCACACACTGCAGGAAAGGGTGGGCAGGACACAGCCAATACAATATGCTGGAACCCAAACGTCCAACCCACAAGCACTGCTGGGAATGGGATGGTTGAATACGGCAGAAAGACTGGTTAAAAAGAGCAGCAAATACACTTGTCATTGGCTTCAGAGGAGTTAGGGAGGTCCTCTACCAGAGCACTATGCACTCTGCTATGGTTTCAGCTCTCTGTATGGCAAGTGCCTGACCAATTTGCTCATTCAAGGTAAATGTATGGCTAATTCCCAAAGTAACATGACTCTTGCTTAGATTCTGAGGCATTTAACTTCTACAGTATCTGAGGGCAGATGACTCACTTCTTCCACAGTTCTGAGTGATGTCAGCTGTGTAAGTCATGCATGATTTACTTTCCAAACGATCTTTTATTTATGTCATGGATGGAATTAAAACAGAAAAGCTCTGCTTCCATGGGAGAACTGAGATATCCCTTCCAAGAGCAGATGCGCTCAACAAAAAATGGCTAATGTGATCCAATCAATAGGAATATTACAATAATGACTAATTATTATCAATAATAAAAATAATATAATCTTTAAAAATTAAAGAGGCCACTGTTCGTACTTAGTGAACACTCCTTCTTGCATTGGATGGAAATGAGATTGTTCCTTTTCTATGCCTGATGTGCAGTTGCCTTATTTAACATACATAGTACTATGGCTTATAATAAAAGTTGTGTAGTCTGCAGCTTTTTAATCTTTACATCCATTCAGAGGCATCTACTGGACTATATACAAAATAAAGGAATGGATGAGTCTGGGGGTGGAGGAAAGGGAAAGAGGCAGTCAGAAGGGAATGGGAAGCGAAGGGATTCCTAGTGAGCAGTAGAGGGCAGAGGTGGGGAGGACTGCGGGATGAATGGCAAGATTGTAAATCCCCATTGGGCAAAAGAGAAATCCTTTGCAGTACTGTTTATGCCCATCTAACAGTCTGCAGCTATTACTTCTTGAACATGTCCTGCAGGGGGCCTGGTAAGTATTTGATGACTGTGTCTAGGATGCTCTCTTCTTCTTCTTCCTCCTCATCCCCACAGCCAGGAGGGATTGCCTTCTTTGGGCGTGTCAGACTCCCTTCAGCATTAGCTTCCAGTGCGGCCTGCGCCTCTGCTTCCTTTTCTTCCTTCTTCTTTATCCCATACTGCAGGGGAGAGATAACACATTGTCTGAATCATATGAGAAATAACACATCTGCTGAACAGGATGGCTGATGAAGCCAGACATTGCATGTGGTGCCTCATATTCTGCAGTAAGAACATTCCGTATTCTCATTTTGCTCTTTTACACAGACACCAAAAATATCCATCCTAACAACCCTCCACTAAGTATAGCCCAGTGGATGGACAGCCTTTACAAGACAAGATGCTCAGATCACTCAGAAACAAGCACAGGGGAGAAAATGGGACTATGCAGCTGTGGCTCTCTAGTAAAGAGAACATAAGTTCTGTGTTAGTAAAGTGTTAGGGTGGCATTCTACTGATGTTGATCCTCCTTGTCCCGGTTTGAGACTATCATACAGTCACCTCAGGACACTCCTCTTTTCTGTCTCAAGTCCATCATCCACAATGATATTGAGATTCCACCTGCAGCATTTTATAGTTAAGGTTTACAGATGTGGCAAAACTTCAGGGGAAAACTAGTTAGCAACAAAAGAAAGCAAACAGATCAGGACAGACAGGACAGCAGTGGAGACAACAATTTTATGTATTATCATGTGGGACATATACCATTCATCCATGTTGTCATTGTGTAAGTGGGACAGAAAGAGTTCTGTGAAAATAAATCTTCATGAGAAAATCAGCTGACTCATACTATTTGAAGAGAAACACTCTTAACCATGTGAGTAGAATGGGTATTTGAAATTTGCTACTTCCACTAAGAATTAGAGGCATGCCACTAACACACTACATGAGTAACCAGACTTTTATTTTATGATACTATATACAACAAGCTAGATTTAATAGAGGACTAAACATATGCATATGCTGCTCTTTCCATAAGTGTTTGTACTGTTTCAGAGACTCATGTCATATACAACAACAACAAAAAAATCAATTCAAACCATCACATGCAAATCTAGAGCAACAAGTACACCTGCAAGCTACCCTCTCTATTATCAAATCATAGAATGGTTTGGGCTGGAAAGTACATTTCAAGGCCATCTAGTCAAAGAAATGAGTAGGAACATTTTCAGCTAGGTCAGGTTGCTCAGAGACCTGCTCTGTTTATTCAGACCAATACAAATTTCCCAGGATGTTTCCACTTTTTCTGATGATAAATGGAGGTTAAACTTTCTTGGAACTGTGATCATGGTGCAAACTCAGAAAGTGTAACTTTTCAGCATCCAGCTGTGCTTCGAAGAGGCCAGCTGTACATTTCAAGGATGCTTGTGGTCCCCAGGCTCACAGCTCCCTGTCTGGCAGCAGCATTCTTCTGTTTATCCTTTTTACCTTTTGAAAAGCCACCTTCATGGCTGCTAAATATCAGCTCCTCGGCCACCAGTCACCTCACAAGCACCTGCACAATTGCTTACAATTCATTTTGCATGAATATGCTTGAAAAGAACGTTGAAAAGAAAATTAAATATGATTTCAAAAACATCAGAGAATTATGTTGGTACCATGCTCTCAGTATTTTCAAGTATCAATAAAACCTTACTGCTGAATAGAGATGAATTCGATGCTATTTTCATTCTTTTTTCTTTTCATTTTTTTCCATGAAGATTAGTACAAATTGTTAACCAGTAAAACCAAAAGTGCACTGCCGCTTTCATGACTTTCTGATTTCAGAGGGCTGTTGGGTTTGACTTTTCCTCCTAAACATTTCTGAGCAAAGGCACTATTTTTGATTCCTTTCTTCATCATCATTTATATTTAGGATGACAGCCTGCAAAGTTGAAAGCAGCGGCTTCGAAACACTAGTTCTCTAAATCAATTCTCTCATGCCAAAATGTTCATTAAGGACATTTGTCTTACGATTTTTATATCCACTGGGTGCTGGTCACACCTGATTTCATGGGAAAGGTATTAAAGACAAATGACGTCTCCATTCACGTGTGAGACAAAGAAAGAATTTGATCAACTTATGGTTACAGGGCTGTATGCCACAAAGGAGATTGAACACAGGACCAGCTACGACACAGATGGAATGACATGCAGTGCCAGACAGTGGTCAGTCTGTACCACTGTCTCCCTCTCAGGCCACAAGCAGATGTCCCTAAGTGACTCCCAGTGTAATTTAAGTGCAGATTGTGCCTTCCTTTGCCAGCTAGAGGAGAACAGTAGTGGAGACAACACAAATCATAGTAACACATGGGTACCCTGCATGCTTTCAAATCCTTCATCACAAAACAATGTGTTGATCCTCTAGCTCAGGAACAAAATCAACCAGTTATCAGAACTCAGTATTATAATTTAAATTTGGTGGTATTTTTTAATACTTTGCATTAATAAAAATCTAAGCTGTGAAGATTCATAGGTTAATAAAATGGCATACTTTAGGTTTGAAATTGTTTCAGAGGAAATAAAATTATAGAAAGGAAAGTCTTAAACAAATTTTTCAAATAGTGTCTTCAAATGAAATCATTTGGGTGAAGTCAACAATTAATTTTTAAAAATATTACTAAAAATAATCTTTCTGGTGCTCTGGTTTTCCTGGGGATAGGAAATATTGCACTGCTTCAAAAAAATTTGAAGGATGAGAATAGTTTCATTTTTATTCAAGGTTCAACCCCACAAAATTTAATATCAGAAGCTGTATCATTACCTGCTTGGCCTTCAGTCACATATCCATGTCTTCTACTATATGCAGAATTACGTCCTAACCCAGGAAGATTCTGAAACATTTTTAGTATATGTACCATCTGCCTCTCCTAGAGTTATTACTCTTCTGCCACCTGAGGATTGTTGTCACCAGGTCATGTTAGCGAAACATTGTCAGGCTGGAGTCCTCAGTCATCAAGTGGGAAGAGTAGGGAAAAAGTACCATGGCCCTTGGCTTAACCCACACTCGCCAACTGCCTGTCAGGAAAAGACCAGACTAACATACTAACATACAACATCAGCTTCCTCCCCGTCTCTTTTCTTCCCTGTTCTTCCCTATTTTCACAAGTCAAAGTAGGTTCATGAACTAGAAACATTCTGAGAATTTGATCTAACTCTAATGACAGTAAGAGTGTCAGTAGAGGACTGTTGAGCCAACAGGATCTGCAGTCTAAAATGTGAACCTACCGTAAGTATAGTTACAATTTCTTAAGCCAACAGTTGCTACTAAAAATGAACATATTTACCTAGCAAATACCTAGGTCATGGAATGAATAAACAGTAATATAGTTAAGACACTTGCAGAAGTAACTGTGTATCTTTGGGTCAGGTGTGGAACTGACTCTGCAGGAAGACAGCCACAATCCACGTGCAAGTGAGTGGTTTTCCTTGGATCAGATTTGGAACTGCCTACTTAGAAACAACAAGTGATTTACCTGAAGAAGCTAAAGTAATAAAAAAGGAGTTTTGTGGGGGATACAAAGACAACTCGAAGACTGTATGGTGGGACCACAGAACTCAGGAAACAACTTTTCCTCCCAAGGTGCTCTGAGAGCTTGAAACTGGCCCTCAGTCCAAATATTACTGCATATGAAATAATACTGCATGAAATAATACTGCATATCACGTAACACTGAGCTTTAGTTTCTGGGAAAATGTTGGCATGTAAATTACGCTGGTTACATTTCTCTTCAGGAAATTTTACTTCACAGTGGTTTTGTGTAGCTGCAGGTAGTACGGAAACTATGTCTGAACAGCTGTGGCAGATACAGCCATCTTTGGAATTACTACTTTATTTACTAGCTAAGGTTTGAAAAGCTACTGAGAGATTTAAATGCTTATTCCTTTTCTTGCTTCATATCAAAGTTATGGGAGCTATACTAACAGTTCTGTCTGTTAAATTTCATTCATATTCTGAACCTCAGTACAAAAAAAGAAAATAATTTTCAGCCAGACTTGAAAGTGTGTGGTTAGAAAACACACTGGGAGGGCAACAAGCACATAATTTTATCTCAGGAGTTAACTTGACCTGAACAAGTCTTTTTCTTAGAGACCTCAGCTATTGAAAACCTCTTACCTGTTCTGGAACTTAACTACCCTTTGCAATAAAATATTTCTCCTCATGTCTACCCTGATTCTTCATGAAATGTCTTCAAAAAAAATCTGGAAAACTGAAAATATGCAGCTACTGCAAAAAGATTTATCTTCCATCTGTCCTTTTGGACTTTATTTATTAATTGTGCAAATTTCTTTTTTTCTCTTCCATTACCAAAGAGAACACCAGCCCAATTTAGATCTTTCCATCATTAATGCATGGAATTTTCTGCCAGGAATATATGTAGGACTGAAACAAATCGAGAGCAATATGCAGAGTTCAGCACTGACCTTTAGTTCCACAACTGTGAGAGTCTAGGGTATAGAAAAAGACTCCCCTTTTATTTGATTTATACAAACTTGAAGTCTTTTTACATGATTTCTTTCGTCTCTCTGTGTCAGGCTATCAAACACAGGAGGGTACTGAAACCCAGAGCCCTGAATACACTGTTCTCACCACTGTTTAAAGCACAGAACCTACTTTGATGTCGATCTGGCCCAACAATGTGTCCTAGCTTTTCTTTCACCTCAAATCTGCTGATTTCATTTGGTGTTAAATTTGGCTCTTTTTCCTTGTTTGTTTTTCTTGGTCTACTTGTCTTTCTAATCAGTTCACTTATACCGAGCTTGATAGAGAGGATTAGTCCTCAGAAAACTTGTGAGGAAGCCTTTTAACACATATGAAAGAGGGACACTCTCTTTGTATCTCAATTTACCCATTTAAGTGCAAGGTCTGCCATGCTCTGTTAGAATTACACAGACTGTTTCAGGCAACTCAGACACACTGACCCTAGATAATCTCTGAGCTTTGTGAGGAGAAATAAGCAAAGAATCACAACTTTGCACCTGGGCAATCATGCAAATTTCAAGCTGTGGCAAGGAATGAAAGGTATGAGAGAGAATGCTGGGTGTCTCAGTCCATGCCACGCCAGTGGGGTGTGTGTGGGGTCTGTATGGGGGGGTCTGTGTGGAGTGAGTGTAGGTGTGGACATTTTCTTGTCTCTACATGCTGCTGCACAGCTCTGCTGACCCTGTCAATGTGCTAGTGGAAGACAGCTGATTAATAATGGAAAAGAACAAGGCAAAATCTGGAAACTGCAGTCCTAAATTACATTGTTCAATTGCTTGTGAGCCAGACAGGAGCACAGCTCAGGAGAGAGGTGGCAGAGAGAAAAGAAGGAGGACAATTAAACTTCAGGAAGAGGACACTTGAGATGCAAAGGCAGGGCATCATCTCTCCTGGAAAAGATGTTCCAAAACCATCTCCGTGGGGGCCCTCAGAGTTTTTCAGGCAGTTTTCCAGCAGCAGTTATTTGTAAACCTGGCTCATGTCCTTTGAATCCTTTACCTCATCCAAGGTTCCATCTCCCCATGAGTTCCCTGTGGCTACACATGCCTTAATACTCTGTGCCATCACAGGCTTTCAGCTCTGTCAAAATCACAGTAATTCTTCATGCATGACCTGTCTTGTTTCAGGTCTTCCAGTATGCTCTTCAGTTTTATCCCCCTGTTTCTCTCAGGGGGCTCCCACAGCAAACCCAGAGGCCTACGGGCTTCCTCTTCCTCCACAAATACAGATCAGATGCAGCTGCAGATTTCAAAGGACTCATCTGATCTTCATCTGCCTCCCAACAGCATCTTCTTCTGGTGACACTGGGTGAATCTAGCAGTCATTTCCTTCTCCCCCATGGCAATATTGATGGCTGAGAACCACACTCCTGGTTTCCATTCCAGTCAGCTGTGGAACTGCAAAGCATTCCTATGGGAATGCCAAATGCCCCAAGCAGGAGTAGTGCTACCCTAAACTAGGTATGGAATTTGCTTTTCTGCTGCTCCACAAGAGATGGAGTGCAAGATAAAGCACTGCTCTCTGGAGGAGATCAAATCTGTACTCAACAAGCCTTGTTTCTTCACTTTGATTGAAAACAACTGTTGGCTGTTTAAGGGAAAAACAGAACTGTATCAGGTTCCTGGTTGCAGAATCCATCTCTGAATTTTCTGCAAACTCAGATCAAGGGGAATCTTTTCATTGGTTTCAGTGGAGACCGGCCCAGACAAACCTAGTTAAAAGAAAGGTGTCATAGGATTATAGAATGGCTTGGGCTGGAAGAGCCCTTAAAAATATCTCCAAATCATCCCAAACCCCCTATAGTCAGGGACACCTTCCACTAGATCACTATGCTTAGAGTCCCATCCAGTCATGGGAGAGAGGACAGGTGCTCCAGCCCTCTGATCATCTTTGTGACCCTCCTCTGGACTTGCTCCAACAGGTCCACATCCTTCTTATGTTGAGGGTCCCACAGTTGGACACAGTGCTCGAGGTGGGTCTCATGAAAGCACAATAGAAGGATAGACTCACTTCACTAGATCTGCTAGTGACGCTGCTTTTAATGCAGCCCAGGATAGGGTGATTTTCTGGACTGCAAGTGCATATTGCCAAGCCATGTCAAAGTTCTCATCCACCCTCAAGTCCTTCTCCTCAGGGCTGTTCTCATTCCATTCTCTGCCCAGTCTGTATTTGTGCTTGCGATTGCCCTGGCCCAGCCTCTTGCACTTGGCCTTTTTGACCTTCATGGGGTTTGCACAGCCCCACCTCTCCAGCCTGTCCAGGTCCCTCTGGATGACATCCCTTCCCTCCCGCCTGTTGACTGCCCCACACAGCTTGGTGTCAGTGGCAAACTTGCTGAGGGTGCCCTCAATCCCACTGTCCATGTCACTAACACAGATGCCCAACAGTGCCGGTTCAACACCGAACCCTGAGGACACAACTCATCTCTGGTGTCCACTTGGACACTGAGCCTTTAACCACATGTAGAATCCAAGGAGACAAGGGGCCTAATGTGTACGTCTCAAACACTGATAACCCAATAGCTATGGAGCCAACCATGGATTGTTGGTAATAACAGCCAAGAATTATTGGTAATAACATGCCATGGGAAAGAACAAGAAATGACTGGAGATGGGGGGCCATGTGGAGGTAAGGGCAGAGCTTTTCCAGGACAAACATCCTTGTTCTGGCTCCTGTAGATAAGCCCAGCCCAACAGAAGCACAAGGATGACGTTAAGAAGTGGGCATGGACTGTAAGGGGGGATCAAGACCCCCCAAGACCCCTGACACTAGAACAAGTCCCTGGCGATTCCTTTTCCTTTTCCTTTTCCTTTTCCTTTTCCTTTTCCTTTTCCTTTTCCTTTTCCTTTTCCTTTTCCTTTTCCTTTTCCTTTTCCTTTCCTTCCTCTCTAATTCATCTCTTCCCTTCTCTCTTCCTTTTCATCTTAACCCTTTACCCAAAATCCACTGCTGTGTGCTTATATAGTAGGTCAGGGACTAACTAATACCAATATCCATGCCAAGCATGTTATTTACTAATAAAACTTTGTGAGTTTTTGTGGACCCTCTGACTTTTGTTGTTACTTTTGACCACAAGCATTTTTGAATCTTGCATGCTCCCTTCCCCTTAAGGATGGGATGTTATACCACAGCTCTGTGTCCATCCAACCAATTCCTTAACCACCAAGTGGTCCAGCCATCAGATCCATGTCTCTACAGTTCAGAGGATCTGCTCCATGATCTTGCTGGGCACCTTTGTTGGGATTCATTGCTCCTGAGTTTGGAGGTGGAGATCCTTATATATTGAACAGCTTTTTTGGGCTCCTATTTGCTCCAGGACTTTATCTCATGGTATTCTACCAAGCAGATGTCTGAGGAGCCTGAAGTCTGCTCTCCTGATAGTCAGTTACAGAAGCCATCCACCACATCTCTGTGATGCCAATAAGATCATGGCCCTGCAGGCATGCGCGTGTCTCTAACTCCCCTTGTTTTGTCCCCATTCTGGGTGTGTTTTCGTAGAGGCAGATGGGAAACACATTTTGGCTTAATCTACTATGCCTACTGACTCTGCTGAAGCAAACTGGCCATTCTGCTCATTGCCCAAGTTGCTAGACTATGCTAAGTTTTCCCAGGAAAATGGCTCTTTTCCAGATTACTACATATAGGTGGTATGAACTACAAGTTGTGAACAAATTTGGAACAAAGAGTCAAAGACAAAAGAGTCTTTGGAAACAAAGACTCTGAGAAAGAACAGACGCAGGTATCACATAATGTGAATTTTTCAGAATACTCAGCAGAAAACATATTTTCATTTTCTCTCTGTTTGCAAACATGTTTATTTTCTTCCTCTTGTGTATGCAGCATCCATATTAAAACAATGCCTTTCTGCAACATGGTCAGCCTCAGTGAAAGGGAATGAGGTCTTGAAAGCTTCAGGAATGGAGATAATTAACTTAGTGCTGGCTAGCAAAGTCTTCCATCTTGTAATCAGAGAAGAAATCTCCAGAGTAAGCAGAGAATATCTGACTCATGAGGAAGAGCATAGGATCAGAGGCTCCAAAATACTGATTTTAGGTACCTGGAGGGTTGACTGAAATCAGTGCACTGACTAATGACCACAGGGCCCAAGATAAGTACAGTACATACTGTACTCCTAAGCCTGTTGGGTCCTGTGGAAAATCTCTACCCCAGAATCCAACTTGCAGGTCCAGTTAAGAAAATCTGGGTCAATTCTGTTCTTCAAAGCAGTTAAACAGGATAAGAAAAAAGAAAAGTTACATATTCCACAGTAACAACTGCAGCTTAATTGCTCATAGGTCACAGCAAAAGTTTAGTTTTGCCTCATGATCACCAGGATGGCGTCAAGCTGCAGAAGGTTCCCGTAAGAACAGAGGTATTTTCCAGTGATGCAGAGCAGGTGTACTCCTACGCAAAGCAGGTTATGATTTCATGCGTTTCCAAAGTCTACATTTAATTCTCTACAAGGAAAACTTCACAGAAGCCAATGGCAGGGTCCCAGAAATGGATAAATGCAGTTGCTTATATGAGTTTAGCAGAATTTATGTTATAGCTACGTATCTGATAGCATAAATAAATCCATAGGATATATCTTTATGTGTGCACTGTGTAAGATCAGAACATGGAGTACAAGCTGCTCATCCTTCTTCCTGCCTCCTGCATTTATTTCCTTTGCCAAATGAAAGCCTTTCTTTTAGTACAAGGCTGGTAAAATTATTTCCCCAGGATACTGAAGCAATTTAGATTAGACACAACTATTTCTTTTCCATAGCCTGTGTTTACCACATGTAACAGCTCATTTTTGTTTTGGTTCTTGTTTGGTTTAGGTTTTTTGGGATTGTTTTTATTTTTGCATTATTAAATCTTATTTTGAAAGCTCTAGTCCAGTCAGTGTGTTTTTACAAGAATGTAATACAAGTGCTCCAGAGGATAAGGAGTGGTTCACCATAGGATGAGGAGTAATATTTTTTCTTGTAGGGAATCACATGATGAAGATCCAGGTAACAGCCAAAAGAAATATAGTTTGTACTCTCCAGGGCAATACAGAACTCATTGTTTACTCATGAGGCTTAAAAATTTATTATTATCCTGCCTTGCTAGGTTTGTTCTTGGTGGGGTTCAGCATGCCATTGCCTTATTGATCACAACACTTTGGCAGATTGGAGTTTGAAGCCAGCTGAAAATTCAGAGGTTGAACCCTAAATGGCTGATTCATTTAAAGTTCAGTTTTCAGTAGGTAAACTGCATGAGCTCTCTGTGTCTCATCTCTGCAAATCTCTGGAAAGCCACGAAAGGCAAATTTTTTAAAAAACAGTTTCTGACTGTCAGTTTTGTTTCTAGCATATTGCTAGAACATTTCTATGTGCACGTATCAGCTCTAGCTATTACAAAACTTTAGGCACTCCTTGGCATTTTGTTATACACTAAAAAGTGCTCATGAACACGTAGAACTGTGCTATCAGCAAAGAGCTTATTACAGCATGGAAAGAAGGAACTTAGAAAGGATTCTGGAAGTAGCACCCTTGTATGTGATTCAAAGTATGCTCCAGGTAAATTTGTGTTTCCTAGTGTCGTTCAGCACAGAGATACAGTTGCATTTCATTGTAGTCTTCTATTAGACAGTAGGTTTGAGGGAAGTGAAAAAGATAATTTCTATCTTAAAAAGTTCAACACATCATAAACATAGCTTAATTCACAAAAAAAAAAAAAAAAAAAAAAAAAATCAAGACTTAGAATAGACTCAACTAAGAGGCCCAGATACACAAGCAATACTCATATCACTGCTGCCAAGAATTCTGGGGACTAACCTGGGGGGAAAAGAGTCCCTTAGACCAACATTTGGGTATGCATCTGCAATTTTTCTCAGCTTTCTGTGTGACCATATGAGAGACAATTCTTCTCTTCTTGGTGAACATAGAATTTAAATAAGATTTACCCCTCTAAAGGGGCTGCAGTGAGTCTGCTCTGAAACACAGTCATTGCTGAAATTATGCCACACTGAAATATAAGAAGTTGCTTCTGTGCCATTTCCATACATTATACTGTCCTCAGTAACTCCCCTGAGTTGATAGGATGAATTTGACAGACAGTAAACAGCCTCAAACTTTTCAGTAAGATTTTTTTTCAGTAACCTACACCAAAATTGCAAATGCTGACTTTGTTGACAGCACAAGATAATGTAATTCAGCAATAGTAAGAGATCAGGAAAGATTAGCTAGATTATTATCTTTAGTCCTTGCTTTGAGACTATTTAATTGTTGTCATCAATTCCATGGAGATTCTTCTGTGTGGAATAAATCCTGCACCCAGGATCTAATTAGCACAGCCATCCTGCCAGTACATTTGTGGAGACAAGGCATTGTCACAAACTCTGAGCTAAGACTCAGTAAAATCAAAGGTGGTTAATCAATTAGTTTCAAACCTTTGACACATTCTTCCCTCTGAAGTACAAAGGGTATTTCTCAATCCCATTAACTGGCAACAGAGGTGAGAACTCTGACATCAAAATGCTTAAAAATAGGAAGAAAACTTTTGACATCCAAAAGAGTGAGTAGGAAATTATGAGTGCTTATTCATATGCTGTAGCTTTTCAGAGGGACATGAAAAAATGAACAGCAGGTCACTTCTTTTTCTCTAGCCCTTTTGAACAGGCACACCAGCACCTTTCTTGTGTAATTCAAGGCAGTTTTCTTGCTTCCCAAGAGACTAGTGAAGACATGTTTGTAGTGAAATTTGGTAAGGGAAAATATCTGGTTCATCTTAACAATCCAACAAAACAGCAGTAATGGTGCTAAAGTGAGCGACCTACTCAGTCTGTATAGTGTTGCAAGGCTGGGTTGCTATGACAAACCTGGAAAAGAGTTTTCATCTGTAAATAGCGATGGCATAAAAATATCTCAGACCATTGCAACAGCAAGCAACCAACTTGGGCCAATAGCTCAAAACCATTTCTAGAAATGAGGTGCATGTTTCTCATTTCCTCTATGTGGAATCAGCTGTTGAGTTCGCTCATCCTTTCCCTTGGTTGGCCGTGGTCAGAGAACAAATGTTTCTGTTGTCAGGGGTATGTGAGCAGGGGCAGATCCCATGGAGCTCACAACCCCCATAAAGCTAGGAGCTGTACAGCAGAAGGGAGAGATGAACCTTACAGAGAGGACTTTGCTGTCTCTACTGTACATTTCTCCCAGGCATACTTTTGTTTTATGGCAACAAGACAAAGGCATTTCATCTCCTACCAGCTTTGATGCACTAAAGTAACAAAAGGAGCCTTTTCAAAGGCTCTTTAATAATTTTAATAAATTTCAAAAATTCTTGAGGTCTTGGTTGGGGTTTCCAGTATTTCTTGCCTTCTCCTTATATGCAACAGAAGTGAGAACTCTGACACCAAAATGCTTTAAAAATAGGAAGAAAACTTTTGACATCCAGTATATGCAGGAGGGTATGGAACTGCTGAAATGTTATCCTCTTGCTGCATGGAAGCATTCATCCTCCAGACAGTGAGTCAAGACAAGAGTAACAAGCCCATTTTCTTTCTCTCTCTTGATCTAATTGGGTGGGCTTTTTCTGACACAGTAATGAGTGGGATGCATGCAGCATGTTGGCTTTTTGTTGTGTCTATGTCAAAAAGCAGCAGCTCAAAGAACTTACTTATGGGGTAGTTGATACCCAGCCATGCTCATCCTCCTCAAGCTAGGAAAAGGGAAGCTGGCTCTCTATTTTATTTTCATATTGTCTGAGCACTTTGACATCATTAATGAGACTTTTGGTAGCTGGATGTACAGTGTGGGAGGTACTGGAAGAGGACAGAGAGAGACATTAAATCACACCTTGGATGACATCAAGGGGCAAGGAGTGCTGGAAGGAAACACATCAGTAACTGACCCAGTGCATAAATGGGAACATGCAGACCACCAACATGCTCAGCTGATTATGCTGTTCTGTATCCCAACCACTATTTAGTACCTTCCCATGACAAAAGATCTGTGCATGCCTAGCAAAGCAATGGACCAGTAGGAATCCTATAACTTCAGAAAATTACATTGCTTCAGGCCATTAATGAACAACTATTCTTCAAATGTAAAAAAGGAGAAATTAAAAAGACCAAGAAAGAATACACTTGAACAGCTTTTTTGTGATCACATGAGCTTTTTTGGATCAGTTGGTTGGGGTTTTGGCCAAAGCCTCAGCCTATTTGGTAATGGCCCTGGTTATCCCAATTGCTGCTAAAACCTGGAACCTTTTTGTGTAACAGTTTTTGTTGAGAAGCTGAAAAAAAAGCCCTTTCAAATCTCAGTGTTTGCTGCCACAAGAGAGATTGTGTGTTAGTGGAAGCATGTCTCTTACTAACAGTAGAGTTCTTCAAAAATTGCTACCATGAAAGTACACATAGAAGAAGCTAGCACAAACTCAGTGGCAACCCAGGAACTCTGATACTGAGAGAAGGAACACTGGGGCCTTTGAGAAGCACCTGAAAGAAAGGGCTCTATGTGTGCAGAACAGAGAAGCCACCAATAAGCTCAGCACAGACTAGAGCCTGGGCAGAACAAATACAAAATGTAGAAACACTTCTCTGTGTCTGAGCTAGCTGGGCTGCAGGATTGAAAAGAGATGTTGTTTCATGTCCACTGATGGACAGGTCCTGGCACCACAACAGGTCAAGCAAGTATATATACCCTGTGACTACCTTTCAGATCTTGCTTAGCAAATGCTGATGTGTGTGAGTTCAGGTACTTATTGCTCTTCACCTTATGTGCTTTGAGGGTGGAAATCCATTCTCTGCAGGATTTTTGTCAAAGAGATTTGTAGAGTGTGGGAGGGTAGAAAGTTTGCACATTGGCAAAAAACTAGTGTGCAGATTTTTAAGTTGGGCACAAGCTTCTAATTCTGGAGTACTTTCAAGGAGAGTGGGAAACACGGTGTGCATCTCTTTGCTGATAGAAAAAATCTCCCTTTTATTTATATATTCATGCTTTCTCATCATCCTTACTGGTAACAGCTTGCCTGTCACTTTCCCAATGTGGCAGGTTCCTCAGCCCCAGTTCCTGCTTTTGTTTGACTTCATTCTCACCACAGAAAGAAACTAGCCCCTCCCACTTATGTGTCAGGAGAAAAAAAGCATGAGTCTTAGAGACACACAGTCTCTGATTGTCTGAAAACAAGCACAACTCACTGACATAGCATGATCATAGCTGGCTCTAAAAGCACCTGCTTGCTCTCTAGACTGCCCATTCCATTTCTCATCTGCCTCCCAATGCAGCCACTGCAAGCCTGAGGACTCAGTGTTATTATTCAGTAATGCTGTGTGAAAATACTATTTGTCTGGTTATTCAGGTCTGTGTTTGGGAAATGACTTTTCTGGGGCACTAACTTCATCAGCCTTTAGCAGAGCAAGTGTGTGGCTCCCAGGAGAAGAAGGTGCCAGATCATGCTGGAGGAGAGACAGAAACACCGCAGACAATGGAAAACATAGGAAGCAGAAAGATGATCTGCTTCAATGAATTTAATTAGAAGACATTAACAATATTTTTCCACTTTGCCCTATGGCTTTTCCTGCTTTGATATCATCTAAAAAGGATGTTCAAAACAAAAAGCAAAACTCCAGACACTAGAACAATTATCCTCTGAACCTTACCTTAGAAATGCAGGGCATTTCTACAGCAGAAAGGACAAAGTCTGGGAAGCTACACAGCATTGGGTTCATGTGTCCAGGTGCTGACAGCAGGGGTTTTACAGGGGTGGCCTCTGTGATGAGAATTCAGGGGCTGCCCTTTGCCAGACACAGCCATCTCCAGCTCCAGAGAGAGAAACAGACTGCAAACTGGTTTAAGACCATGATTAAGATTAACTACACTGATTATTTAGCATGATGTTCTCCCATTTTTGCACTCCTCTACACATGGGCTTTGCAATGATTACATAGAAGTAATAGAAGAAGAGGCTCCTCATGAGCGAGCACTTGCTCAGTAGTTTGTTAGCTACAAGTTAAGCATCTGTTCTAAGCTCTTCTATTCAGTGGGGAGAGGCCACTGTGGACAGCAATACATCCCATTCTAAGGCATTCACCTGGGACATCATGCTCTGAGGCAGCCCTTTCTGTATTTCTCCCTACTGAGTACCAAGGAAGAGATGACTGCCAGCTCAGGCGGAGACAATGAGCAGTTTGAGAGCTAAAGCTTGCTAAGGCAAACTCACAGGTGAACCTGGTTATCCCTATAATGATACCAAATATTCCCAAACCTTTCTCCTCACCTGAACTCATGTCTTTCTCACTCTGATCTCTGTAGGTGCCCATTGTGAAGTCCTTTAAATTTTTTAAAAACAGATACTTAATTACCCATTCTCATTCTGACTGATTCACTAAAACTACAAAGCATTGAGGTTCTTCTTCCATCTCCCTCCCTCCCTCCCTCCCTCTCTCTTCCCCCACCCAACCCTGCCTCCTCTTAGGCATAATCCATTCCTTCAACAGGAATGGAAACAACCATAAATGTGGGTTCAGCTAATGAAAGCTGGCAATAGCTGTGAGATAGTCTTCCTGCAATTCTCATTTCTCTACAAGACGTTTTTGTTGCATATCAGACACTTAGCTCTTTTTAAATGTAGTGCCTATCACTTTGAGCAGACCAAAGATCAGTTTCACTAGCACTGATGACTAATAGGAAAGACCTTCCACAGAGTTAATGGGTTTCCAGTCAGGATGATAATATGCATTACCTGCCCAAAATGATAATTTCAGCAGGGGAATGTACAGTAGGAATAGATGAGCTCTAGGAATGTTAAGGCTTGATGCCCCACCTCACTAACTATCCCTGTTTCCCCCTGTAATCTGTAGGCCTTTCTCAGAGATGCTGCTAAGAGGGATAATTCCTTCCAGGAAAAGGTCAAGGAATGAGCCTGGAATGTTCTTCTCTGCACATCCTGAGCCACAGTGCAGTAAGACTCATCTCCCAGTACCTATTCTCTTTGGGTTCTGGCCTGCCACCTCCGATCTCCAACAATCTGAGGCCCTCGCAGACTGCCTCCTTTAAGGGAGCTGGTGGGTCTTAAGATTTGCATGGCTGCAGGGTATTTAAATCTCATTGGCTAGTCATAGTTTTGGAGAAAATTTTCTTTTTCTGATGAGAATTAAGATTTTAAGAAACCGCCAAGAAAGAGGTTTCATCAGGTATCACTTTATGACAATCTAAAGAAATTATGCCAGTAGCTGTGTGTTGGGACAATCTGTGAAACTGAACATCAGGTATGTTTCTTGCAGCAGAGGGGGGATAAGACTGAAAGAGAAAAGAGCCTTGGGCAGAGTGTGTGAAGGTCCATAGCTGTCAGAGTCAATGCAGAAGGATAGAGCATAATGCTGTGTAAAAATATCATCCCCTTAGTATTTTTCTGGTATGTACTATCTAGAAGACTACAGTGACTTTGTCTTCCAGCCATTACATTAAAATTTTATAGCCCTATCCCAGCATCCCAAGTTCTTTCCAGTCCTGGCACTCCCATAGCAACTGCTTCCTTCACTGCAGAAGATTAAAATCATAACATAGTCTTCTGCTGGGCTTTGAGCAGAGCAGTTGCACTGTGGTTTGAACAGTAACCCCATTCAGGTTCTTTCCTTTCTACCTTACAGTATGACATAAGACTCAGATATATTCCTTAGATTCAGGATGAATCAGGAGGAAATTTGAAGTAGAAAATATGGATTTGCGGTAGAGTGATTTCTGTGCCCACCAAAAGTGGGGGAGAGGAGGGAGACACAGTCACCAGTGTGAACAGCCTAGACTTTCTCTGTCCTTTATATGCAGTAGAGATAAATCACTGCCTGGACTTAGAAGGAAAAGGAAGGAGAAAAAACCCACCACAGCTGCAAATGTGTAGCAGGAATGCAGTGGCACTGGAAAATGTAAATACTATGTTACAAGGGCCCAGTTAGACAGCCAGAAGTTGCTGCTCTGAGGAGATTACAAGAATTAGGGTAATATTAAATTATTCTGTCTCTGGTAGCAACTACTTTCAACCATCAATAGTTTAGGGACATCATGAAACCAAGCTTGCATTTGGGTTGTCGTATTTAGCTCTTCTCCATGAATAGATGTAATATTTTTATTTTGTTTTTAATCCTGTTATATTTCTCATTTTCAATTCTACTTAATGATTTCAGACATGACACATGAGAACAGATGCAACCTGCACACAGAACCACTGCAACACACCTGAAAATTTCATAAGATCTGCAAAGCCTTACATCCCTCCTCCTCTGATGAGCTGCTAGGGTGACTTGCCAAACCCCACTCCTACTGTGCTTCTCTGAAATTGGCTGAGATGGGTGCAAAAGTCATACCTTCTTCTGAGCTTTCATTTTGCAGCATCACCCCTCAGGTGCTCTTTCAACAACAGCTAGAGACTGAACTTCTGCATTAAGATTAAATTTCACAGAGCAGGAAAGAGAGTGAGCGTTGTGGGTAGATGTGAGCATTCCTTAATCTGAAGGATTACTTGTTCACTAAAAAGGTTATTATTCAACCAAATGTAGCACAGTTAAATACTCTGTTAATAGTTCATTTTATTTATTCAAATATATATGCATAGGGCTAACTCTACAGCCACATGGAAATCTGAGTTCTACCTTTATTCAGACTCAGCAAAGATTGAGTCCTGGAGGACATGCCTTCTAACTGGTTTCTCTCATTCAAACCTGTAGTACAGAGTTGGGGCATTTGCTTAGAGAAACACTTCGGTGTACAATCTCCCCATTATGTGTATTTTAAATTTTTAAAGCTTTTTGAATAAACAAGTGACTCTTCAATATTTATTGAAATCAGTTCTTTCCAATTCCTCATTTGTTGTCTCTGTCTCTTCTCTAGGCAAAACTGAAATGGTTTTGCAGTGTGTGCCTGTCATGAATACTGGTAATTTACAACTGGTAAAAAAAAAAGCTCAGAAACACATCAGCTCTTTGCTATGTTTTGGAAGTGTATAATTAGAAAGAAAAAAAAAATACCCTTGACATTTCACTAAATACATACCAAATAAACATAAAATCTATCCTATACATTTACCACACTGTTCTTTATAATTAAGTGTTGTCATAGTAAGACTTTACTGAGCTTACTTAATACTGGTCTGAATACCAGGACACAGGTCAGAAATTACTTTCTAATTTTCCAGATGTATTAATTTCTAATTACTATGCTTACTCTTTTCTGAGGTAACCACATTCATATCCCACAACAATTTACATTTTATAAATATTAAAGGCATTGGGCTGTATTTTATTTATTACTTTGTGTCCTCTGATCTTCATACAAACCTACATTTCTTAATATATTTCTTATTATAAGATTGCATTTTCAACTGTGGTTCAAGCTGACTTAATGCTCAAAAAAAGATCAATCAATTCCAATTAACATTAATTAAAGTCTCTCAGTGATTTCTCTAAGCAGGAGATCAGTCTCGGGACTCTCTCTATTTCTTCTTCTCATCTCTATTAAATTGAATAATTTTTACAAATATTACTCTGCTAATCTCTTCAGAGCACTTGCACAAGACAGTCTGTTTTGCCTAGTCTGCCAAGATCTAATGAACAAGAGTGCTTTGCCTTTCTCCACACCTCATGAATAGTGTCTCAATCACATTCCTTCTTTTCTTGCAGTATTGGAGATCAGTGGGATTACCTACTCATGCTGAAAAGCCATACAGTTAAGCAGGCATGGTGTTCAAGGAACATGGAAGTTTTCCAGATTTGCCACTAAATTGCAGTGTCATCTCGATGATGTCACTTAATTCATTTTACCTCCATGTTCTTTGTCTTTTCTCAGTTATCCTGAGCTCCTTATGAACAATTTTTTTGACATTCCCTAACACTACAGAAGTCAATGGTAGTTTTTGCTTTACCTTTGGCTTTAATAAAATCCTCAAACTTTTGCTGTTTTGAAAAAAAACTTTCCATGTTTGATTTTTTTCTTCCTCAGAGGCTGAATTTATCTGTTTTAGTAAAATCAAGGCATTCCACTTACACTGATCTTTTTACTTGCCATCAACAAGTCCTCATCTGAAGAGCTACTTCAGTGTTGAAGAAAACTGTTTACTGAGATGGATTTATCATCAGGCCACAAGCATTTGGTTCTTCTGTTGCTAGGTGAAATCTCTTTCAAACTGATGTATTTTCTTCAAGGGTCTTCAATATCAGTTTTTTCAGCAGCATTTTCTTCACTGGCAAGGGGGTGATGGGACTTTCAGAGCTACCCACTGCATACATTCTTTTTGCTGAACAGTGATTCTGCTTTAAGTCTGTATTGGGTTGACCCTGAGTTGATGGACAGTCTTTAAGACCAATTACGCTTCTCACAATTTACATATTTAAACCGCACAGAAAGGCGGGACTTCCCTTTGGTCGGAGCTCGCTTGCTGGGAGGTGGGGGCTCCGGAGCCTCCCGGCCCCGCCGGGCCGGGCCGGGGCCACTGCCCCTTTCCCCCTTTCCCCACGCTGTGGCACGGACCCTGGGTGGCTGGGGGGGAACTGCCTCAGAGCCACAGGCAGCTAAAACCAGCCATGGACTGCTCACAGCTAAACCCATCCAGCGCGGCTTCTGGGGACCGGCGGGTCCCTCTCCTCTCCATGCGGAGCCGGCGGAGCCAGCGGGAGCTGGCAGAGCCTCCTGTCTGCAGCCAGCACACTTCGTGCTGAACTGAAGAAGACACCACGCAGCCAGCAGCACAAAGGGAGCGAGGCTTTCCCCACCGTAAAGGCCGAACAAGAACACCCTTCAGCATGGCGGTGTCAGTCAGAGAGAAAGAGAAGTGAGTCACATGGGACAGAGCTGGAAATGGCGGCGGGAGAAAAGAGGGCGGTGCCACGATTCTGGCGCGCAGCTTAAAAGAAACCTTCTTGCATGCCGTGGTAAGAAACTGTAATACCACAAACTGTTTGTCTCTTTAATCCATTTGAAGAACATGGGGGGATGGAGGATCTTCGTGTGCCTGTGAAGATTGTGAAGAATGCCGATGCCAGGCTTTATAGTAGCAAGAGGCTGTTAGAGACTTGTGGCAAAGAAGAGCCTTTGTGTGCAGGCCAAAAGAACTTATCCTTAAAAAGATGAATAACCCCATGTGATGGCCCATGTTTTGCAGTGTGAAAGAACTGTGAGATTTTTCATGGGAGAGATGTTCTACACACAGCAGATTGTTTGTTTCCGGGCGGATCTGCTGTTGGTGGCAGTTTGGGAACCACGTGCAACTGAAGGAAAAACCCTTTTTTCCCTTAAGCATAAGAGAGAGACTTTTCAAGAACTGGAACGCTGACTAACATCCCATGTTGTGTTATCCCTTGTGTGAGCTAGGTAAAAGGAGAGAAGTGCTGGCTGGAGGGGGGGGGGGGGGGGGGGGATTTGCTTTAATTTTGTTTTGTTATTGTCTCTTTACTTTTAATTCTATTAGTAATAAAACTCTTTCATTGTACTGCAACTGTTTAAGGTTTGTGCCTGCTTTGCTTTTCTCCTAATTCTTATCTCACAGAAGGAAAACAAGTAAGTAATGAATATTTTGAACCAAAACCACTACATTTAATTGGTGTTTCTGCCTGGTTTCGAACTCAACCCGCTACAAAGTCTCCAATGCTCCTTTGACCAGAGCAGAGATATACTTTAGGTAGTCAGATTAAATTTGTGTAAAATTAATCCTGCACCTCTCTGTTCCTCTGGGAGAGGCAAACAGTTTAGTCCAATGCAGCTGCAAGCTTCTACTCCTTTCCCTCTCCTCACTCATACCAGGAAAGGGGAAAAGCAACCTGAAACCCATTTGTATTTCAGAAAGGTTGGTGATACAATTCTGGTAGCATCAGTGGCTTAGGGGTAGCTAAGTGAAGTCATTAGCAAACAGAGCTGGTCTCCTATCCTAACATCATCCAAAACATAATTAAGTGTTTCATTGTTTCCTTTATTTGTCTGAGAGAATGCAAGGCAATTTGCAACTGTAGGAAACATTTTTATCATTAAATGCCTTTTCCCCCTTTTTCTTTCTTTTAAAAATAATATATAATTTTAATGTGATTCAACAATGGTTCTCAGTAAAGCTGCAGTTTTTCAAAAAATTGGATCTGCCTTTATTTCCATCACTGAACCACAGGCTTGATGGCTGAAATGAAATCCACAGCCATTTTTATGCCACATGATGAGTCACATGAATTTTTCATGGAACGTAATTGCTCTTAATCTGTCCTGCAGAAAAGGAAAAAGGTTTTCTGCTCTTTCTATACACAACTGTCTATCTCCTTAATAAAAACATTCAGCCAAGGACTAATCATCCACAAGACTTAAAAGCTACCTATTTGAAAAGGATTCTGTTGGCAAAACCTTTATTCCTTTAGTAAGTATTTCAGGCTAACAATTTGGAAGAGATAATACACCAAGCATAAGAATGTCCTATTATATTATGAACCAAACTTCTAAACTCATACAAGAATCAGTTCTTCCAACCTCATATCATGAAATGCAGGCTTACTGGCTCTATGTATTTGTATTTCTGTTCCTGATGTAGGCATCCAGGTGGCCTGATATCTAGTATCTACAGTCTTAGTCATCCAAGTTTCCTCTTTTCACATCAGCACTGTTATCTAGCATATCTTTGGCTGTGAATGACTTTTTAAAATTTTCATCTCACATGCACTGTTTGTGTCTTCTGTATCTGGAAAAAACCTTCCAGAATTATTAACAGTTGTGCAAAATTCATTTAATAACCAATTAATGTTATTGGAACTATTATTTTTTGAGACTTTTTTTTTTTTTTTTTAAATAAGCATCTTATTGCCTTTAATTCTGCCAATTCTATAGTTCTGCTTCTGCTCTTATTCTTCCATTACAAATTCTGGTATGTTTTTATAACAACCTTGATGGAATTATTATTCCACATTTTCTTCATTCCAGTGTATATTCTATTTTTAATACTGAATTCTTTTTCCCTCCAAGACTTCAGGATTTTTGTATAATGTGGGCATGCACATGAAAAAATATCTTCAACAGTTTCAAATTATTAATTACGTTTTCCTAGTTAAATATGATGTTCTAGCTCATTTAGCCCATTATTGTTTTGAACCTTCTAAAGCCACCCATCAGAATATTTATACCTAGCCTTGCAAACATATTCAGGCCATAATCAGTTGAATCTGAGACTAATCCACCCTTAAGTACTAAGATGGATTTCTACTTATCTGTCAAGATGAGGCCTTAAGATAGAATTTCCCTGTGACTGGCAGCTGCCCAATTGGCTTCTGGAACAAGTGGCAGAGAGCTACCTACCACCATTTGCACACACACTGAAGTTCCTTGCATGAGTTATTGACACAAGTAAAGCAAAATTCATCAGGACTTAAAGAGCTGAAGGACAGAGAAAATACTGGAAACTCTTTTTAATATATAGTGAACGACTCCAATCATGTAAGATTATATTACATATAATATCAGGTTAGGACATTTTATTATCAGTTGACAGTGATATTGTTTCAAGAAAGTAAAATCACCTACAGGCTGTGTGAAAAGCAATCATGGAGCAGAAAGACTGATACCTTGTGTCAGATAAACCATAAGGAATCATCCCATGGACACACACACCAACAAAACATGTTAAACTATCCATACAGAAAGCATTGGCAAGCTTCTTCCTTTGCACCATGTGCAATATACTAGGCAAAAAGAACCCTGCGCTTTTTCCAAAGAATGTGCTGGTTCAGAACAAAGAATCAGAACACAGCAGTTCTTATAGATTCAAAAGACATGAAAAAACAGCCTTCAAGTGGAAAAGACAAAAAATATTTGAATTAGCAGTAACAATACAATTTTTATTGCATTGATGTATAAATTGTACATATATATGTACAGTGTATTGATGTATAAATTGTACATGAATAAATGTATTGATCTATAAATTTGCCTTTAAACAAGTTAAATACTGTAGGACGTTTCTCTGCAGTTTCTAAATAAAATTATAAATAAAACTGTCAGATATTTTGAATTGTAGATCACATTTTGGATTTTCTAAGTGGAAAATTATCCATGCATTTATTATCTTGTTTAAGCTTATAATCAGCAACCTACTGTGACTTTGAATTAATTGGCATACTTTACTTTTTTTTCCTGCTCTGAGGGTGGTGTGGAATCCAAATTTGATAGGGGTCATAGACTCAAAAGAAGTTTTTACCTGTTCTTGTTACACTCTGTGATGGTTTCCACACTGGGATGTCTTCTTAAATGAATGGTGTAGCACAAGGGATAGGAAGCATGACAGATTTAAGTTCTGCTGTCATTAGCAGGATAGCACTCTAAAGCAGAACGATTAACACCTCTCTATCACAGTATGTTTCTCTTAGTTGTGGTATCATCTTCCTAAAGTGTTCTGCCCCCCAGCTCAAGGCAACCAGATGAGTAAAGGAGCCAGAGAAGGACCTGCACCATCACAAACCACTTGTTCAAGTAGGACGGAAGAAATCACCAATCTGTAGCCCAAGCCCTGTCACGTACCTAGACCACACCACACCCCCTTCTCTGCATCTGCTTTTCCTGTCACTTTTCCCAGCTCTCTAGCAATGCTCACAAGACGGGAGTAACCTTGACAAGAAGCATATGCTGCCCTTCCCCTGCAGGATTGTGGAGACCATATCAACAATCTTCTAGCTTTATCTCAGACAAGAGATGGAAACAATAGCCAGTCAGAGATCATAGAATCATAGAGGCATCACTAATGTTGGAAAAGACCTCCCAGATCAACAGTCCAACCATTTACCCAGCACCACAGTCTTCACCTCTAAACCATATCCCCAGGTGCCACATCCACACATCTGTTTAACACTTACAGGGATCCTCTTCTCCAGGCTACACTGGAGGTGAATGTTTCAAAAATGTTACTTCACCTTTTACCCTGTCACAGCCACCTGAGGCTGCCTGCAGGGGTGGAATTTACTGCAATTCTCAGATTATAAAGCAAATAAAATTCCTTAATTTTCACAAGCATTACCCATAACTACAAATTAGGTTCTTGCCTTTAAGTTTCTACTTTTGTAAACCAGAAACCATCAGAAGTTTTAGCCACTGTGATTAGGACCATATCGCATGCAAGACTGGAGGTCTTTAAAGGAGCTGAGCTGCATTAAATAGAGTAATTGCTAGAATTACCCTTTTAATTAGAATTGTGATAACAGTTTTGTGTTCTGTTATCAAAACCATGATAAAGCAGTCCAACACAGCCTTTTGTTAGCTCTGCACCAACTTATAAATTAGTCTACTTCACAGGCATTGTGTTGTTCAGCTTCCAGTTTGATTCTTCATTCATATTGTGATGTTGTTCACTGTGCCCTTGAGAACAGTAAAGCCAGGGAGACCTGGCATCTCCCAGCGAGACCCAGGTGCTTTAATAACTATTACTGCACTTAGCCAACACTTCAGAGCTTTCAGGTTTGATTTTAATTAGAGGAGCTGTGACATTTTTAGTATCTTTTAAGCAACTTCCTTACTTCACAATCACGATGCTCTGATTACAGAAGACTCGGCAAACAGGCACTGTGCAATGCTGTTGTAAGATAACTGAAGTAGGAAGAGCCATAGTTTTGTCCTATGGGGCTTTTACCAAACTCCTTCAAACCCAGAGTTAAGCTTTGAGCTTTTTATTTTGGATTTATTTGTCAGAACTGTGTACAAAGTTATATTTGCACAACAGTGCAAAGCTTACCACATTGCTTCTGAGTCATCACTGAGCAAATGTCAAGAAATTCTAAAAAAAGTAGAGTTACATTTTATGTTAAAAGCTTGCAGGCTGTATGAGTGAGGTAACAGAATGGATTTCATGCTGTTTGGTGCTATCAGGACAGACAAAGCACCCACAGTGGCTTCTCTACATCTAACTACCTGCACCCTCTGTAAATCAATAGCTGGTTCCTCAACTCCCTATCACATCAGATCTGGGTGGAATTGAAGAATTTTTACATTTAGATTTTGAACCAAAAATTCAAATTTATTTCTAAACTACTTTCCACAACTAGAGGTAAACAGTCTGTGTCAGCCAAATAAATAACTTCACTAAACTTGAGGTATACCTTTTTCATTCCTGGACATCCTGGACTAAAAGCAGATGAAAAATCAAAGACAGTCCTTCATGGATCTGTTGTGGTTATGCCAGTGCTCTTATTTACACTGTTCTGTGTGCAGAACACAGAAGACACTTGCCAGGATCCATGTTGTAAAATTAGACATGGAAGAGCTTCACACTATCATCTCCTACTAGGATTTCAAATACTGGTTTTGTCTGCCTCAATAACATGTATAAATAATATAGGAAAAACACAAGGGGTGCCCAAAGTACCAGGACTGGAAAACAAGTTGTCTCAAAACTGCCCAAATGGTGATACTTCTTAAAAAACCTGTCACTGAGCTTAAAATCTTTCACTAAAGAACTTTTATCAAAGGTATGGTTTCATAACTGTCTTTAACAGATTTAACTTATTTTAATAGGTTCAAACTCCGTGTTACTGTCAGATATTTGCTCTTGTTACCTGTTCCGTGGCATCTCTAACATACATGCATTCATGTATGGATCATTAAACTAAACAAAAGAGACAAAAAGTTTAGACAGGTCAGTTCCCAGTTACACCACAGTGTGAGAGTGCAGAATCTAAGGCCTGCCTTCTGTCCCTTTCCTGACGTCTGCGCAAGCACTCTCAGTATTTAAAAGTCCCAGGTTTGCCCTTGAGAAATAGCTGTATTTTGTAGAGAGAAGATGCCTGTTGGAAACCCAGAACCATTCAGTAGAAGGAAAGGAACACAATCTTGTTTGTTTTGAAATCTAATTTTGGATTTATGAGGCAACGAGAGATAAGAAGCAGAGCTGGAGACATGAACCGACCATTTTATTTGAGCCTCACAAGTGAACAGCCAGAAGGCAGAAGAGAAAAATCAATACAAATGTTGGTCTGTTGAGTTCTCTCATAATCTGTGATTTCTTTTGTCCTATCACTGTGATGCCTTCTGCCAACCAAATTCACTCACAGATTCTTGTAAAAAATATTGCTGATCAGACCTGTGACCTCAGTTTCTGGAAGGGCCCAGAGGATACAAAATGCCTTTTACACAGGCTCCAGTGGGACATGTCAGAATGAGAGGCAGATTATGAGTAGCGTGACAGGCCTTTCTCCTTGACACTCACTGAGCCTGTCAAACAAGGCCAAGTGCTAAATCTCTGAGAAAATTGAAGCTTAAACAAAGGACTTCACACACTTTGTCAAGGAAAAGAGCCTTCAGAGTAGTCCTGAACCAGTTAGGTTCCTGTTCCTTCCCTCACAGTGTCAGATGCCCTGCAGGAACAGGGACATCCTTATCTCTGGGCATAGCTTGCCAGCTTCTTATTTTGACATTCTCCCACTACCTTCAAAGGGAAGCCCTGAAGGGAAGCCCTTACCTCTCTCCACCTTCATATCTACACCTAAAGCATATGGCACCCAAAAATTTGCCTTAAACCACTTGCCAGCCACCCAATCTGAATGACAGAAGAGTGGACATTCATCCAAAAGTGGACCAGTGCTTTTCCATTTGTTTCTGTTTGCAGATCACCCTTCCCTAGCAAACATCTTGGGGGAAGAAAGGACACTTTCACCAGGCACTGAAATTTGACAACAGCACATTGCTTTCCTTTGCAAAAACCTGTAAAAAATAAAACACATATTTTTACACTAACCCCACATTTAAAGCCATTCTTTTGGGGTGGGATGATCACTTTTCAAACACCTGTAGAGAGATGTACAGCCTTCTCACTGTCCAAGTCACACTCCTCTAGCAAGAGCTTAACATAAAGTCCCCCTTGCAGCTCTCAGTTTTATCTGTGGTCCTCAATTCCTCCTCTGTAATCCGTCTTCTTTCTTTCTAAGGCAAGAAAGAAAGGCAAATGAAGAGCAAAAGCACACATCAAGACAGAGATTGTTTCAGGACCACATACAGGTTATTGCCTTTTTTATTGAAAGTCAGGATGAAAACCGACTCTCTGTAATAGAAAATACAGATATGAAAAGGCTGGAAGACCAGATGGCACATGGATAGGAGGCAGTGGTGATGTACTCCCTAATTTACAAAGCACCATCAAACTTTCAGGAGTTAACTAAAATGCTTTTGTTAATCAGCATCAGACTGACGGGCCCTGTGTGAAGTGAAGGAACTGTTCTCTCACATTTCCAGAAGGCTCTGTGTCATATCCAAGACTTTGAATCTCCATTCAAGCATGCCTCAAAAATATCTTTCTCTGTTAGTTCTTTATAACTTTCCATTCATCTCTCATATCAGAGCTGACCAGAAGCAAAAACACTGCAGAGAAGAGTTGTAGTATTAGCAATGAGGTATGGATGGAGACTGTCTCAGAAGATTTGGTCTCCTAAAACTTGCAGCCTCACTTCTGGATGAAAAGTCAACCAAATTTAAGACAAAATTTGAATTGCCAACTTGAGCTAAATCCCCATGTTACTGGAAAATAACTCACAGTAGGCAGGGGCAGAAATGTCTTCCTTGTCATTCAACCAGAGATTTTCTGCAGAAATTGGACGTGGTGCCCTTACTTCATAGAAGGCAGATTACTAGATCCTTCCCTTATAAAGAAATCTTATCATCCCTGCAAATTACAGTACATGAAAATTGTGATTATAACACCAGAAGGTAGGAATCGAGAAATTTCTAGCCAGATACACGGCTGTATCAAGCACACAGACATGTTGAAGCTGTTCCTCTGCTTCTCTGCATCCCTGTTTTTCCACTTTTGCCTTTTCAGGTCAGGTTTATAGTTTAAATTGGTAGGTTCTGCTTATAGCATCTTAGTCACTCATTAAACAGAAGAAAGAAATGCATTCAGCACCATCCACAAGTCAGCATCCAGGGATTCATCAGAAACCTCAGAATATGAGAGAACAGTTGAGGGATTTTCAAGAAATATACACTGGGATGCCTCTATCCCCAAAACAACTTGGCAACAGCTGGAATAAACTTTCAATCAGGCATGCAAGTCCTGATTGAAAAACACCTAGAAACCCCATTGTGCTTTCTGTATTATCCAAGGGACAGTTTATCAGCTGTTCTTCTCACATCAGGCCTTGGACTATTTCTGTCTCTGGCTGAAGAATTCGTCCTCTAATTTACAGTCAGCCTGTTAAACAAGGAGACAACTGAGAATGACAGAAATAATCCAGCAGCTGTAAAATTATTAGTGAGATCCTACAGAACTATATGGTGCCAGTTTTAAAAGTAAACTCAGCCCTGTTATGACCCTAAATTTCTAAGGGGCTGCTGGGAGGTCTGGCTTGGAACCAAGAGCATAAAAGCACTGTACATACTCCACAGTACTTGGTTTAGGCTGAGAGTCTTGTAAAGACCATGTCACCAGTTTCAGGAAATGATGAGAAAATTGAATGTGGTGGTCTGCAGCTGAAAGGCTGCATTCTTCCTCCTTCCATCCTAACCACGGAAAAGAAATTCCTCCATGTAGCCTTCTTCTCAAATAAATAACCTGAGTCTGTGCTTCCCAACAGGAGCCGATGTAGAGACAGGATTCAAGCCTGAACTGAAAGGGAAAGAAGAGAACCCTAGAAAACCACAGACAATGGAAATTATGAAAGAGCAAATGTTTCCCCAAAATTCCTTGCTTCTCTCCCAGCAGCAGCCAGTCTGTTTTCCCCAAACTCTCACATGGTCAGAGGAAGGCTGCAGCCTTTCTCCTGCATGAGCAAGAGGATTGTCCTGGCCTGGAGCCCCAGAGAAGGCACATTGCCCTGGAGTCTGGTAAGGTTAAGTTGGCTCTATTCATGATGGTCTCAAAATTGGCCAGTGAGGAAGAGAACCCTTGAGACACTCTGGAAGGCCACATGAATTTCCAGTCACTATGAATGGGGCATGCAAACTGTCCTTTCCTTTCCCAGCTTAACCATAAGCAACAAGCATCTGTGGGGAATATAGACACAAAGCAAGCAAGGCCGTACAACTTTGACAAGCATGGTTCAAAAATTATCACCGTGTCCCATGAATGAACTCAGACCTGGCCTTGGATGAGCCCTTCATCTTTCAGGCATGGGCTGACTAATTCTCTCTGACAGTCTTAAATCCCACTGCCAGAAGAGATGCAGAACTTCATGGTGATGCCAGGACAAAGTCACATCGTGCTCTAAGGAAGCACCAGCATTTCAAATGCTGAGCCTGGCTCTGATGACTTTCATCAGAAAAGAATGATACATCCATTAGCTGAGCCATGAAGGTGCCAGGCTGCATTCTCAAGCAGGCATAACTCCACTGGTCTCATTAATTCCTGGTGAGTTATCTGATCATTCAGGACTCAGATAACAAACTGCCAAAGGAAGAGACATAATGTGGCTATTGCCTGATTTGAAGCAGTAATGGGAGCTCTTTGGCTGCAGCAAAAATGGAACAGACCTTTTGATCTTGTTTGGTGACCTTCACAGTCCTTGAATTAGCTTGTCATAAAAAAGACTCAACAACTGTACAACACTTCCCCTTGCGTCAGATTTGTAAGCTAGGAAAAATAAAGTTACATGAAAAAAATGGTGCAGCTGTGCTTATTAGAGGCAGTAGTACTGATCAAATTAGTCTCTTGTAATTGTCTGCATTTCAAGGCTGACACCAATAGTATGATCCAGAAGGATCCAAAGGACAGAGCTGTCTACTTTTAAAGACGAACTGAAAGATTTGAAGTGGCTGTGTTGGAAAAACCTCAGAACTCCTCCAGCTATTCAGACAAGTTTTATACCATCCTGACTACATTTTTTTCCATCAAGGAAACAATATTTTATTCCCCAAAGCAGCAGAGCAGAAAACAAGCTCCTCTGCTTTTTGGTGTTTTCCCTTGTTGGGTTTTAACCAAGAAAATATTCCATGTAGTCCTAGCTCTACTGGCTAACAGAAGTCCAAGTGGACAGGAGTGGGGATGGCAACCAATTCTAGAGACCAGTGGCAATGGGAACATGGGTCATACAGACTCTGGGATGGCCTTCATTTTTAAGTTCTTTTGTCTGCTCCCTGTGGAGATGTCCATGTTTTCAGGAGGAGAAGAAACCCCATTTACACAAGGGTTAGATTATACCCCTAGGCCTTCAGCACAGAAATGTGTTTCCCTACTCAACCATGATTTTGGGCAAACTGGCCAGTTTGTCCACCTGTAAATCACATACAATAATGCTAAATGAAAATTAATAATAATCACATTATTAATTTAATTAGTAATTACTATTTCATAAGGTCTGTATTGTATTATACATTATATAATCTATATAATTTATATACAAAGAATATAAATAATTAAACTAATTAATAATAATTTAAAAATTAGATTTTGGAGATCTCTTGGGAAAAAAGCCGTTCCTTTGTACTGCTGGGTCTTACTGGCTGATGTGAACAAGATTCAGCCACATTTACCATCACAAAGAGGCATCAAAAAGTAAGAAACAGAGCTAAATGGTATTTCAGGGGTGAATGCAGAGTTGCACTGGAAAAGAACTTGCAAATGACCATTTGTTGAGGTACGTATTTTGTGTCTTTCCAAGCACCTGAGCCATATGCTAGGAGATTCAATGAGTCACACCCAGGAAGGTTTGAGACACCTTTTAGATACCCTTCCTAGTTAAATCACAGCACTAATAATGGAATGTCGTATGTTTGGGTTTATTCTGAACCCGGTCATTAGTGTTTGAACCTCTCAGTACCATGTCACAGGTTTTGTCAGCCAATAAGAAAAAAGTTGTTTAAGTGAGGATTTCAGCTGAATCACTGTACAGGACACCCTAGTCCGTGAGTAACAGTAAAATAGGCTGCATTTCAAGAGATATTTCAGTAACTTCAGAAGCATCACCCACTGGGATTTCGTTAGCAAGTATCCAAAGTGACATCTACTGGTGTAAATTTGGACTAGCGCAAAACACAGAAATCAAGTTAGAGCAAGGCAGAGCTGCACAAAGAAGCAGACTAATGAGCCCCAAATGCACTAGTGGGGTAGTCAGCACCTGCTGGGTTCTGCTGAATAATTGAACCTCTAACTATTATGGAAGCAGATGAAAACCATGCCAGATTTCTTCTGTGCTCCAATGGTTTGCTAAAGGTGCCTTCCCACTACAAATTTTAAAAAATGGCCTACTGCTACAGCACAGGAAGGAATGTATGCAGTTTTTCCCAAAAGGGAAGTTCTGTTAGTTTTAAGCCAAGAGATAAGGCCTGGCACAGACATTTTCATTCAGAACCCCTGTGGAATTCTATAGATCTACATGGTTGGATTCACTAAGACCAAGACATGGTGCATATCCTGGGACTTGTAAGGCAATACAAAGATGAAACTTCTCAATTTAGGTAGGAACAGATTCTCTAAACTCACTCAGAAGAAGACTATGTTCAGTAATGGAGGTCCTTGGAGGTCCTTGGCAGGAATATCAATCCCTGTTCTGTGCTGAAAAGCACATCTGTAAAGGCACCACTTCTCTCTCGTTTTGAAAAAGAGACTGCTAAACTTGGGCATGTTGGGGAAGATGAAATAGGAAAGCCTTATAAATATGATTGCCTGACAAAAGATTTTGGGAATATGAAAACTATAAGTGACATCGAAATGAAAGCCACCTTTGAGATACCAAGTCTTAGTTACTGAACAACTGGAAAACAATGGTATGGCTGACTGAAGGTAATCCCCTCTTGATTGAACAATACCCTCTGCTTGCAGGCAGGTCCAAGGGTCAGAGCAGACCCTACTAGCTCAGCAGAAGGGGTCCAAAGAGTAGTTTTTAGAAGTAAAGATGTAACACTCTATGGTAATATAAGAACTCTTACAGGCTGTATGTAAATGCTATAGGATTTGTATCTTGTATTAGATTGGTTAGTGACAATTAGAATATTCAGTACAGAAGATGATTTATTGTATTGTAACCAGGACTTCACACTTTCTCATTCCTCTCTCTCTCTCGTTCCACTCTTACTCCTCTCTTAATCCACTCTACTTACTTGCTCTTACTTTTACCCTCTTTGCTCTCTTGGGCCTGCTCAGAGCTGCCAGCTGCAGCTCTAAGCAGTGCCCCTGTACCCACGCCCTTTGCAATAAACCGCATGTTCCAAGATCTGACTACAGAGATCTCTCGGCTCCGTCCGTCCCGACCATCCGAACCCCACCGAGCACCGCCCGCAGGGCATATCCAGATAACTTTATTAATTTTTCAATTTGTGATTTTATTTCTTCTTACTGGAGTAGGCCAGTTTGTTTACCCTTTCACAAAAAAACAGTCACTGCCTTACAGACAAGGGGATGCTTTTGGAAATAAAACCAGAAACTTAAATTTTGTTTGGAATTTCCAAAGGTTGAAAAGTGCTCGAAAAGTGGGTGATTTAGTAAAATTGCAAAGGGCAGCAGTTTGGAAACAAGTTTGATACTAAAAATCTGTACTCAAAGCTATGGAAAAAACTGATAATGATGCCTTGAGAGGCCACCTAAAAACAGAGACTAGACAGGAGTAAGGGAATAAAGGTAGGTATTTATTTGAAAGGCCTTCAAAGGTATACCCTGGGGAGCCAGAGGCTATTGCCAAGATGGACAGATGGACCCCAAGATGGACAACAAGTCACAAGTTCTTCACACTTTTATAGGTTTGGTTCATTTGCATATCAGAGTTAATTCTCCAATTAAAGCTTCAGTTTAATGAACTCCGCTTGCCCCCCTGTAGAGGTTCTTTGGTTTATACTTTTGGCCTAGGATGGTCTGGGTGTCCTCGGAGAGCAGGCGTGGAGCGGCTTTGTTACATCTACCTAGCATGAGAGCAGAAGTTAACAGGCTACAAGAAACTTCAGAGTTACACACTAAGCAGTACAGAATTTGAAAAATATAAAAGTTAAAACCTAAGGCATCAATGACAGAAACTCCAAAATCTGACTCAGAGGTAACATAGGCCAGTCAGGACATCCTTGCATACAACTGGTTGAGGGTAAAAGTTCTGGCAGAAGGTCAGAAGTCTAGTCCAGGTCAAATCACTGTATCCCCTTGGAAGCCTCTGAATACCAATATGAAATTATCTGCAGGGTTATAATGCTCTTGAATCACAACGCAAATGTGCTTCTTTCTTCCAAATCTCCCTGGACTTCCTACAGCCTGTCCTCAATAACCAAAGTATCAAATGTGGGCAGAACACAAAGGATGTTGCCCTTGCAGTGTCCTTCTTCCAGAACAGCCTGTGATTTAAATGCTGCAAAGAGTGCAATTGTTATCAGTTTTCACCGTTGGTGTTGTTACGACTGTTCCCACTCATCCCACTCATCCATTTCACTTCATTAAAGACACAATGTAATCCCCGTCTTGCAAAAATCACACCAGGAGTGTTATAGCCAAGTCTTTTGCTTTCTCATAGCCAGAGGACCTGTCACCCAGTTTTAAACACTTTTGCCTATACCACAAAGTGAATCTGCACTGAACTAAATTAAATAAATTATTTTTATTTTGTTTTTTATCCTGAATTATAAAAATCCACTATAGAAGAAGAAGAGTCCAGTTAATGTTAATGATACCTCTCCATCTGCAAAATGCATATAGATCTCTGAAAATCTATCTTAAGGCCCCAATAGTGAATGGTAGAGTCATCTTCATTAGATCACAAGGGCTGGATAAAAATTTACATCACTGGTTTAATATCAATGATTTAAAGAGGACGAGATCAGACAGAGTCTTCATATTCATCGTAATATTTTTATCTTTTGAGTTACAGAACATGATTCATTGCTGAGGAAAATATTTTCTTTGAGATCTTTTATATCTTGGCATGCAAATAATACAATTTCTACACTTTTTTAGTTGCCAATAATCTCCAATGATAAATGTACTATATATTTCCTCCTCACAAGGTGAAACTGCACTATCAAAATTACACTTTCAGGCTGTGAAATTTCAATCCTTTGTACAGGGATTTTTAAAGCCCTTGGCAATATCTGCATCTGAAGTTATACAAGAATGAAACACTGCATAACGCTGAAGAGTTTAGCTAACAGTGTGAAGCTATTTTATATCAACAAAATTTTATCAAAATTAAGTTTGCACTCCTGAGCTGGGAGTTTAGTTTCAAATCTCTGATGTTGCTGAAGAACAGACCCAATTCTCATTCTTCTGTTTTTCCTGCCCTAAAACAGGATTTTAGCAGCTATGCACCAGTTACATAAGGAAATATGCTAATGAAATATTAAAATTAAATAATTATATGATGTTGCATCTTGATTATCTGACATAAAAATCTAGGACTGCAGCTGTAAATCCTGATTGCCTTTTTGTCTGAGTGATTTAGTGCTAAAAGTAAGTTCAACAATCAGATTTAAAAAAGAAAAGAAAAGAGGGGAGGGGAAAAAAGGGTTCATTATGAGAACACTTTCCCACTGGAAAAACTAAAGACATTAACTTAGGACTGTTCTTGTTGCCAGCAACCCAAATGTTCCTACATTCCTAAAAAAAGTAAATTCTAATATCATCTACCTTGAGCCACGGAAGACCAGAAAATTACATGTCTTAAATATCCACAAGGAACTCAGTAGTTTTCATGGTTTTCCTGGGACATAGAGTGCTGCGTCCAGCTCTGGGTCCTTCTCAGGACATGGACCTGCTGAAGCGAGCCCAGAGGAGAGTCACAAAGGGCTAAGGAACCTCTCCTAGGAAGACAGGCTGGGATGGTTGGGGTTCCTCAGCCTAGAGAAGAGAAGGCTTGAGGGACACTCAGGGCATCCTGCCAGTACTGAAAGGGGGCTACAAGAAGGCTGGAAAGGGACATATACAAGGCCTTGGAATGATAGGACAAGGGAGAGTGGCTTTAAATTGAAAGAGGGCAGGTTTATATTACAGGTAGAAATTCTGTACTGTCAGAGTGATGAGGCACTGGCACAGGTTGCCCAGAGAAGTTGTAGATGCCCCATTCCTGACTGTACTCAACATCACGTTAGATGAGGCTTTGAGCAACATGGTCTAGAGGGAAGTGTCCCTGCCCATGAGAGTGGGGGGTTTGGAACTTGATGGTCTTTAGGGTACTTTCCAACCCAAACCCTTCTATGACTCTTTGGCCAATTTCAAATACTGCAGAGAATCTTACTGCCTAATCACTGAGAGCATTAAATAGCCCAATAAGAAGTATGGGAAGAGTTAGTGGCACACACCCAGAGACAGCAGGGACTCAAACAGAGCAAGGACTGAACATTCTCGTGCTGTGTGATATGCTGCCTGCAGGAACAAACCTCAAACCCAGATTTGGCATTCCTTTTTTGCCTGCAAAGACACAAGCAGTCCTTAGCATTTCTTGCTGTGCCATTGAGGCTCACTGATGCAACAAGTTGTTAACACTCTTCTGCCACCAAAGCTTTAATCACATAATTACCCTTCTGCATTCATGCCTTGCAAACAGAAAAAAAACTAAACAAAACTCTGTCCCCCACCCTGATAAATATCAGAAGAAACCATGCTTGAGATGAACTCAGCTACATTAGTGAAAGCATAATAATAATAGCAGCAGAGAATTAAACCTCAGATGAGGAAATTCATCATATTGCCATCAAAATTTTGATATTTCTTAGTAAATGAGCTTGAAAACATACGTTATAAGACACGTCAGAGATTGAATACTGAACATCTGTTTATTAAGAAAACAATTAACTTTGTCTTATGCAATGGGAGAGTTGAGGTTCCTAGAAGTATAAACAAATGATCACGCACTGTGTCACAATCTTTACACAGCATCCAACATGGAAAATTACAATGTAGAGACAAACTTAATTCTTCCAGATTAGAATTTTCCATTGGACGCTTTTCCATACTTTTCATGCAGATTTCATGCTCCATTTGAAGGGCAGAAATCCTTATTAATATAACTAAACTTCTGCTTTATTGGACACAAACAATGTGTTATGTAGGACATGAATCCTTAATAGTGTAAGCACAGAAATCCTTATTAATGTAACTGATTTTCTCCTTTATAGCACATAATCCATGTTCTATAAACCGTGTGCTATACAACATATGACCAGCATGTAAGGCTGGTTAAAGATAAGCTGGATCAGAGACACTTCCCCCTTTCACTCAGAGAACTGAGTATATAAAAGCTACTGAAGCAGTTCATGCTCGATCTCAAGTCTGGACTAAAATCAAACCTAAATTCTGTCTTGAAGTCAAGCCATTTGGACCATGCTTTCACACTTTTTGGCTTAAACCAACTATTGTGAGGATATCCCTGAGCTTCTGCTACTTTTCAACAGGGGTTCAACCATGCTGACTGCCTAAAAAATGTGTGAGATTTTCAGGAAGACAAACTATGGACATTGTCTCACTAAGACAGGTAGAAGGTTCATTACCAAGCATAGACTAGGGGTTTCTCAGGACTGGGCTCTACCACAGTGGTGGAAATAATTAATTATGTAAATAACTAATTATGGATGATTACACAAAGAAAGTAATTTGCTTTCACTGCTGAGGTGTGCACATACACAAACAATTTGTTTATAGAAGGCAGTACTCCACCTAAGAGCACTGGAACCAGGATAGCTGTTGAAGCATGGCAAGCTGATAGTACTTGCTATTAGCAAGGTAACAGGAATATTAGCTATCCACAGCCTCACCTGCCAGACAAAGGGACACTGGAGGCCTCTCAGTAGTCTTGCCTGTGTTGGTCAAGTGTGGCCACTCTCTCCAGTGACAGCTGTGCTAGGGCGCAGAAGATCTGTGAGGCATTAGTGTACAGACCAAAACCAGATCAGATCAGAATGCAAGCTGCGTGCACACCTCCTGAGGTAGGAGGCAGCTGGAGTATACCCCAGTTACACTCTTTATATTCTTTTAATCCATTTTCACTACCAGACGCTGGACTTTAATATTGGGTAGAAGCTCAGACAACTGCTGGTCCAGTTATTTCAAAATGTCATGTTCAAATGTTACTCCTAAAAATTCATTTCCAAATGAAAATGTGGCATATTTTTATTGGAAAAAACCCCACCTCATTTCTGTGTAATTCATACTACCCTCTCCCTAAGTAATTTCTGTACCCAGCTGCCATGCTGGGCTGAGGGCATATGTGTCTCAATTTAACAGATTGGATTTAAAAGTTAGCACAGGCTGGAACGGATCTGTGGTATCTGTCATCATTCCCTTTGAGCCCTGCCATAGCTCCCACATTTCCTGAAGCCCTAAACGAGACAGTGAATTCATCACACTTGTTGGAAAGCCAAGGCAAAAAGTCAAAAACAATAAACATGATGAGTCCATCCTTTCTGTCAGCCTCACCTAGACCCATACAAACTCTCTGGTGAAGCTGTGATTCCCTGGCTTGCTTCCCTAGTATCTTGCAGTGGCACTAAGGAATAAATGTGACTGTGGGTTCATAAGCTAGGACACACAATTTCAAACTTTTATTCTGCATAAATAATCTGTTCCTACTCAGTCACTCAAACTAATTGCTCATTTTTCACTCTATTACGTAAGAAATGAGCAAATATCATCATGGAGCTTTCTAAAACTTAAAACGTCTTCCATTTTTCTCATACCTGCTAACAACAATTTGTGCTTGTATACATACCAGACAGAACATCTGTTTCAGTTTTCTTCTTTTCTGCATTTTTGCTTTTACTAGAGTTAGAGAAGAAATGAAGGTAACTTCTAAATAATCAAGTAATTAATGAAATATTCCAGCTCCTTTTTAGTTCTTTCAACATTTATTTCATATTTCCAGCCATCAATCAACACTACTAGAAGGCAGTCTTGTAGATCATCAAATCCATCTCTTTGTCAGGACAAGGTAATCTCTCTTTTATGAAAGAAGGGGATGGGGAAGGGGAAGGGGAAGGGGAAGGGGAAGGGGAAGGGGAAGGGGAAGGGGAAGGGGAAGGGGAAGGGGAAGGGGAAGGGGAAGGGGAAGGGGAAGGGGAAGGGGAAGGGAATACAGCTCCTTTCTATGGCTTTATCCATCTTTTCTGATTCTGCAGAAAACACCTTCATCTTTCAAATGCTTGCTACCTAGAATTAGTACCAGGAAAAAGAAAACCACAGGAGAATGAACTCACAATTCAGATGTCCTGCCCAAAACAGGACTTCCTGATGCTAATCATGAAGGTACTCCACCACCCCACTAAAAACTGCAGTCCAGAGCCTTGACTGAGGTCAAATAATGTTCCTCCAAGTATTCTTGTTCTCCTTTTCTGCAGACCCTACTCCTTGCCATATTGCTCAAGGACTCAGTGCATTTCTAAGAGACTTTGCTACTCAGTACTTAGCCAGCTCAGCAAAGTCCAGATAGCTGCCAGTATCACAGAGAAATCCCGTTTGGCTGTAGCTCAGGCTGTATGCATCCTACTCACTAATGAGATCACCTTGGAATTATAACAGAGGACACCTCAGACTTTTCAAATGCTTCTACAGCAGTTTGCCCAACAGCAAGAAAAAGCCAACCCCTATCTACATCTGGGAACAATTCAGTGGTCCAGAAGAGACAGCCACCAGTGAAAACAGGACATTAGCTCATTTGCCTGCAACTCAGAAATTTACTACTCTTTTTTTTTCCCCTCATGACCTATGTCACTTCTCAGAAACAGTTCTACCTATAAACATACATTAAATACATTATTGCTGGGGTTGTTCAGCCTGGAGAAGAGAAGGCTCCAGGGAGACTTCATTGTAAATTTCCATACCTTAATGGCGCTTATAAAAGGGAGGTAGAGGAACTTTTTATATTGGGCATATAGTGACAGGACAAGGGCAATGTTTTGCCCTGAACTGAAAGAGGATGGGTTTACATTAGATATTAGGAAGAAATTCTTTCCTCAGATGTGGTAAAGCCCTGCAACAAGTTGCCCAGAGAAGCTGTGAATGATCCATCCCTGGAAGCATTCAAGGCCAGGCTGGATGGGGCTCTGAGCAGCCAGGTCTAGTATAAGGTATCCTTGCCCATGGCAGAGGGGTTGGGACTAGATGATTTTTAATGTCCCTTCCAACCCAAACCATTTGACAGTTCTATGATTCTATGATTCTATGATTATAAAACAACAATTTTTGACCAGGTAGAGGTTGTGCATCTCTGTCAACCAGTACCTTCTTTAAATGTTTAATGACCTTTCTCTGGCAGTGTCAAAGGTAGACAATTCCCTGTAAGTCCTTTCTTTTCTTAGAAACATAATCACAAATTTCTTTATTTGCAGAACTATTCTCACTAACTCTTTGCAAGATGCACTGTGCCACCAGAAAAAATTACCCTTATTTGTGCTTCCATCCTGAAGCATAAGGATTGGGTCAGACATGCGACCCAATGCAGATACAGTTTTGTTTATGTCTGTTCCAAGATAACATTCCTAGAGCACAGAGATAGGAACTGCACAGGGAACACCTCTTATACTGAGCAAGACTTTATCATTTTATCTACCACTATTTTCTTTGGCATATGATGTAAGTCACCAGACAGACCTTCATCATTAGAAACCCCTTGTCCAAACACTGCCCACATTTCTTTCCAAGATATCTGAACGACAGGACCTCTTATTATAAACCTAAGTTATTCTGAAGAGACAGTTTTGACCTGGCTTTGAGAGTGAGGCATCAAAACTGCCTTCTCCCTCACATCAATCCCTAATAGTTAATGTATGAAAACTCTCTTTCAAGTGAATCCCATGTGAGTGTTGGAAGCCTAAATATGAAAAGCAGACTAGATTTGTCCCATATCACTGGTCAACACAACAAATATAATGAAATTGATTTGGAATCAATACAGAAGATAGTTGCACCATACCTCTCAGAAACTCACTGAATTATGACTATTATCACAAACCACAAATGCAAGCTTGGAAAGCATCCTCAAAGGGATAAGGAAGCCTCTAACACTTAATATAATGTAAGCGTTTAATAGATGATGAGAAAAATGGATGGATTTCTCGCCTCACCTTCACCCTCCATTTCAACTTTGCACTGCTTTGCTGTGTGGGAGGTGTGTTTGAACAGGGACAGGGCTTGAGGAAGAGTGCACAAAATCCGAAATTTCAGTGTGGCAGAGTAGTTACCTGGTTCTATCCAGGTGCCTAGGGAACTAGTCACAAATCGGCTGATAAAAGGTTTTCCTCACCAGGCACTATGAGTAGACCAGTGTGTGTTGAAAGCCAGATGCCTACCTTGTCTCGAATCCCTTGTCTCATAACTTCTCTTTCAGCCTCCATCTTGGCATATTTGGCTTTCCTCTCTTCCTCTTGTTGCCGAAGGGCTTCCTGTCGTTCCTCTTCTTTCTTAGCAGCATCTGGGTCTTTCTCCTCATCCCCACCCAGCATCTTTCCCATATCTTTGGTAGCCCCTAGAGAAAGCACAAGAGAAAATCAGCCTGGTAGGAATGTGGTGAAAACCCCTAGGATGACAGCTTTCTCCTTCCCCACACTCAGGGCCATTTCCTTCTGCATCTGGAAAGGCTTCTTCTTTCACAGAGGAGGCAGCACACTCTCCCTCAAGGCAGGAGGTGGACAAAGCACTCAACCTGATCAGGTAAGTTACCTGACATTGGTGGGAGAAGCACAGCAGCACAAGGAAGACACTACATCTGCAGGTTTGTATGATGGCAGCACAGTTTGTTTGCAGTCCTGAAAAGGATAAGCTGCCATCCACACCATTTTTTCATTTTATCAGCTCAGCCAAGTGACTGAAGATTGATTTTGAAAGGTCATTAATGTAATAGGCAGGTAATACATCCAGAACAAAATGACACCAGGGCTGGGAAAGGAATTTGAAATCTTGATTGCAGGGATGAGTAATCACAGTCTTAATTGTTGTTAGAAATTACACATCCCATGACAGGTAGGACCACATGGCATTAGTGAACAGTTGGAGTTGATGAATTCTAGGCTCCTACTGTGGATCAGAAGGAAGCAGCAGCTCTGCATGTCTCTTATCTGTTCTTGGATACCAATGCCTGTAATGCTTAGTACATAGGTGGGATCCTCTCTTTGTCTTGTTCTCTCTCTACTGCTGAATACACACTGTTCCGAAATTTTCAGTCCCTGTGTGTTCCTGAGCCAGTTTTTTGTTTTTATGCAAAGCCCTTGCACAACCATGCAAATGAGGAGATTTCTTGCATGCCCCTCTATCCCCAAGGAGCTGCATAAACCCATTTACCCTGTATTTCAGAGACATTTTTATTAGCAGGTAACTGTCAATCATCCAACCAGGGAGAAAAAAAATTGCTGAGAAAAGGGGAAGAGCATGTACTGTGATACAGCATCATCAGGGCACTGGAGGTCTGCAGCAGGATCAAGCCTGGTTACATGGATAAAGTGAAAACACATACCCTTTGGAAACAGTGTTGGACCTTGCCTGTAGCAGGAAAACATTCTGAATCTTTTACTAAAAGAGATTCCTTCACCCTGGAAAAACACTGTAGGTCCTTAGATGCTGAGTCAGGACACCTCTACATTGGCTCACTGATGGCTGAGATTTAACTGAATTAATCTGGGACAGCCTTGTTCTAACACAACAGTCACAAGTATACATATTCAACATCTTATTTTGCATAAAGCAAAGATTTCTGGCCTTTGCAAGTTTTGGGCTGGAAGGAGACACTATCAAAGACCTACCAAAAAATTGTTTGTTAGCCTTATCAAAGGCTAAGTGAAGGAAAGAGGTTCTCACAACCCCTTATAAGTTACCCTTATTAATTACTCTTCAGTGTCTCAACACTGCTTGAGGACCATGTTTGCTCTTTCTTTCCACATCAGTTCTTGGGACAGTGATTGTGAAGTCCTTAAAGAAAGAAGCCTCTGCAACCTGTCAGAATGATTCCTCCTGAATTGCCCCAGTGGTGGCATTTATCAGATTAACTATTGCTTCCAATAACCACCAAGGAATTTGTAAAGAGGTAAGCAGATCACTTTTCTCTCCACATTCCTTTTCCAGGTTATATATTTTCCCAGAACTCTAAACTGAAAGCAACCCTGAATAAAAACACCCTCCAACCCACCCCCAAAATGTGACAGAGAAATGCCCCCTTTACACTCCCACAGAGAAGCATGGGAATACTGGTAATTTTAAGCCTTACAAGATCTGGTTGTAATACACAGGAGTTTTTTTGCCAGGTGGGAAATAACAACAGTAAACATGACTGTCTCCATTCAGCAGCCTAACTGCAAACCTCTTGAAACTTCCATCATTAGGAAATCTGTGGCTTAAAACAAAAAGACACCTAGGGACCCCAAACAAACCCCACCTGGAATATTCATGGTCCCTGTCTACAGTCAGCCTTCCTCTACTACCATTTTGCATCCTTCATTGTAGGATCAGAGTAGTACAGAAATTCTTGCATATTGACAGAAAATTTACCCAGACCATCTGGTGATTTCTTTCCCATAGTGGAAGGAAGGCTAACTGAAATTTTAAGTAAGCTAAAATTTCATAGCAAGTGAAAAGGAAATACAGCCTAGTTGGGTCACGCATCCGTACTGCAGGAACTTCTCTAAGCAGCTTTATTGTGCATACATCATTGATCACAAATCTCACTAACACCTTTAATTTCTGGGTCCCCCCCAACATTTCTCCATTGATGATCAAACTAATTTGGGTTCAATAATCTATCAAGTTTATTTCTTTTTAGCTTCTCTCCAGTTAGAGCTACACAGACAGTATAATACTCTAGTTACTTAGGAAACAGAATTCAGCAGCAAAAAAAGATTTTTTTTTTCCTCTAAGCACTACTTCTAGGCTATCATTAAGCTGTAATGTCAGCTCAGCTCATCACATAAGAAGTGAAATTGCATAACTTTCTTTTATTTCTTAGACAAGACCAAGATTTTAAATACTTAAGGCATTTTGTTCTGCAGCCATTCAGCATACAGGACACTTAAAAGAACATGAATGTAGCTTCAGGATCCTCCTAGATTCTCTTAATTCACCTCTGATTTCAAAGACATCTTCTAAATGTGCAAAAGGCTGTACTGTGGTATCATTGTTAAATAATTGGAAGGAAACTTATCATGAGAACCAAAAATTTACACTACATTTTAACTAAGGAGTCCTGCGTTACTTTTAGAAAAGCTTTTTTTCCATCTCCTTTTTTATTCATCCTAAACTGTAGACTTCGGTGTTAACATTCCCTGGATAACAGCTTCTGGTTTTAGCAGTTCAGCAGCAAAGGTTCCAGAGAATTCATCTCCATGTAACTGAGGTGCCTCAGTAATGGGCAAAAGCAGTAAGAAAGAGCAGTTGTTCTGTCCTTAAGCCCACTTTCGAAGCTTCCAAGAAAACAGAGGAAGGACACACTTACTGAATCTGTCCATATGATAAGCCTGGGGTTTTTTGTCTTTATTTTGTCTTTTTGTCTTTCACACCCCAACCATGACATATACCTTGACACAAAGAGAAGTCAGAGACTGCCACACTATTCACTTATCAGTAAGAAGTTTCAATCAACATTATTTCTAACATCTTTAGACAAGGCTACAGAAAGAAAACAGAAATGGCTATAGCTCCAGGACGACATGTGCCATCTGTCATCTTTCTAGCTACAAACAGGCCTGCCCTCAAAGGATAAAAACCTTCCATATGGAAAACCATCCCAGAAGTGGTGTGTTTCGAAAACAAGTGGCATGGTAGTTATTTCAAAGTAACAGTAATTCCCTTAATCCATATGAGCTAAATAGCTAAACCATCAGATGTTAAGCCAAATACTATGGGTGCACTCCGATATAATGTGCTGGTTTTGGCCAAGGCAGAGTTAATTTTCTTCACAGAGACTTCATGTGGGTTGCATTTTGGATTTGTGCTGAATAGAATGATAATAGACATGTTTTTGTTACTGCTGAGCAGGGCTCACATAGAGACAAGGCCTTTTCTGCTTTTTGTACTGTCACACTGGCAAAGAAGCTGGGGGTGAATGAAAAATTTGGAGGGGACATGGCTAGGACAGGTGGCCCAAACTGACCAAAGGGATATTCCAGAACAGTATTTAAAGCTGGGTGCAAGAAGGAGGAAGGAAGGAACATCTGAGTGATGTCGTTCGTCTTCCTAAGTCACTGTGAGGCGTGAGGGGGCCCTGCTGTCCTGGAAATGCAAAACACCTGCTTGCTCATGGGAACCAGTGAATTAATTCCTTGTTTTGCATTGCTTGCATGTGTGGCTTTTGCCTTTATCTCAAACACACAAGTTTTCTAGGTGGTGGGGGAGCAAGTGAGCAGTTACAGAGTGCTTGATTGCTGGCTGGGGTTAAAACACAACATATGCTTTTGTATGAGTTTTGCTGGGTTAAATTGTCATTATGCATCTCAAAAAGAGTAATATGGTTGTTCAGGTATGTGTGAGAGACATTCCTCAGTGAAACAGCTGAAAAGCAGATCATCTGTTTGGAAAGCAGTTTTACAGTAAAGGCCTTGGGGTTGTGGTGGACAACAAGCTGACCATGAGCTCACAATGTGTCCTTTCAGCAGAGAAGGTTAAAAGTCGTCTGGGCTGCATTAGGAACACTGTTGTCAAGAGGCTGAAGGATCCTTCCCATCTACTCAGCCCTTTGGTGACCAAGTTTGGAGTGATGTGCCCAGTTCTGGGCTTCAAGATACAAAAGAGAGATGGCGCTACCGGAGTGAGACAGCAAAGAAGTGAGATAGCCATCAAGACATTTAAGATACTCAAAGATCTTTGATATAAGAAGAGCCTGAGAGATCAGGGACAGCTTAGCCTGGAGAAGAGAAGGTTCAAGGGGTTTCAGTAGTATGTGTAAACGCTCAACAAAACAGAATGAATACGAGGGAATCAGACTGGTACCCAGTGACAGGAGAAGAGATAATATGTACAAACTCAAGTACAGATAATAAAATTTAAACATAAGAAAAAAATAAACTGAGTTGCAGAAAGTCACTTTGGAGTCTCCATCTGTAGAGACATAAAAAAATTAATGAGCCACAGCCCTGAGCAACCTGCTGTAGGTAACCCTGTTTGAGAATGAGATTGGACTAGACAACCCTTGTAGATGAGCACCAACCTCAGATATTGTGTGACTCTCTGAGACCTCACAAGTAAGTGGTTTAAATAACATCTGAAAGTGACTGAAGTTAATTTTGCAAGGAAAATGGTGAAGAGTACATGCCCAAACATATCCTGCATCTGAAGAAACGGAAATTCTTAATGGCCAGACCTCTGTTACAGAAGTACCACCAACTGTGACCAAACCCCTCAAAAGCTGACTGACATCAATCCAGCTTTCACGCATAAAATATAAATTCGCAAATCAACTTGCAACAGCAGCACTGAATTTGCCACTTGATAAAAAATTTGTCCTAAATATGGAAGGCAAAGTTGTGTGCTGGAAAAGCTACAGGGTTAGGATTACTGAGGATGACTTAAGTAGAAATAGGAACATCTTACGCCTTCTTAATTAATTAAAGAATGATGGAAATTTGCACACACCATTGTTTCAGGTAAGGTAATTACGTGAAATCAAAAGCTTTTCCTTTGAACAAATCTCATTTCATACTGTAGACAAGCAACACCCAAACCTGTCTTTCAAAATGCCTGCGTGTGTGTATGCTTAGATCAGAGAATAGTGCAGAAGTTGTCCCTCTCAATCACAGGTTTCAGAGGAAACAGCAAGAGGTATACCTGAAACAGGCATGCTCTGAGGGAATTTTACAGGGGTTTTTTTTGGAAGTACTATTTGTGGCTGAGCCATATTTAGACTGGACAGGACGACTGATTCCTCAGAGTCTCTAAATCACAGTATGTCTTTTTAGCACATCATCCAAACATAAGGAGATAATCACCAAGTACTGTTCTGGAGCAGGAATGGGTCACTCATTTTTGCAGAATCACTTCAGAACCTGAACTAAGTACTTTTCATTGATATCAATGAAGATCATCAAGACCATGATATACAGCTTATGTCTGAAAAAACAACCAAAACATCTGACTTCCTCCTGCTACAGTTTCAATAAAAATGAAACAGCCCTCCAGGAGGGTATTGTGTAACATTCTAAAGTGATACTTCCATGAATAAAAAACCATGTTTATATATTAGTACTGAATAGCTCCAAAGGAACCATCACAAATTATTAATTAACTGTAACTAATACACCTGCTGAAATGGATTAGTGATTCCTCATGCAAACAAAGAACTTAAGCCAAGTTCACTTGAGGAGCTCATTTGAGAAATCCCAATATCATGGAGAATGCTATTTTCTGGTCTTTTTGGTACTGTAGGGATCTCTGATAAGAATCATTAACATTGTGTTAAATGAAGAAACTCTCAATGAAATTCAAAGCTCAGAGTAGACATGAATAGCTCTCTCTGCTTACTTTTCCTAATCCACTCAGCACAAATCTTACACAATAGAGACAGGGCACATTTGTGTGCACCTGTGCTTCCTGGGAAAATCTATGAGTAGATGCTTATTTCCAGGTCAGTGAGAAGCCTATCTGCTTCAGCATTAACTTTTCTGTGATATGGGAAAGATACTGGAAGGATTCAGTGAGGCTCATTTAAACATATCCAGTGATGAGCCATGGGTCCTGTGCAAGTTACACAGTGTCAGAAGAAAAAGGGGTAAGAGGGAGTAGTAAAGGAGCACTGAAAGCTTAGTTCACTTTGTTTATAAATTAACACCAGTGAAAAAACATCTGCTACTGGGGACCTTTGCTGCAGCCATTCCCCCTCCCCAGACTCAGCTTTGTCTGTCTCTGGTATTTTACTTCAGTCTCTCTCTCTGAATCCAACCCAGACAAACTGTACTGCCAAACAAAACTGTTTTTCTTGCAGGGAAACTGGAAAGCTGAGCAAATTGTCTCTAAAGGTACATGAGATATTTAAGGATATCTGGAGGTATTCAGAACTCCAACTATTTTGAAACATCACCACTATGGTAATGTTTCACTTGCAGACACCAAGGTAGACTTTAAGGGCTGACATTGAAAGACCTTTTTCCAGCTTGGTACAGAGCCATATGGAGGCACTTTGAATTTTCTAGAAATTATTTTTCCCACATTATTTGAGGTAGTAGTAGGTTGTAACATGTGCAAGACCTATGTTTCACTCTGCAGATGGGTATTGAAGCTGAAAAGTGAATGAGGTAGATAGCCACATTAACAGAAAAATGTTTTTCTTACCTTACAAGCTGCTGAATACTCTTTTTTTGCAGACAATGGAAAGCACGTTTTTTAGAGCAAGACTTTTCCATCCTCATTAAAATAATTTTTTAGCTAAAATCTTAGTCTCCATGTTTTTATCTCTGCAAAGTCTCCACCTCTGCACAGTGACAGCTGCATAGGACAGTACACTACTTGCACACAAACCAACATCAATCTCCTGGTACCAGTACATTTGTGCAACAAATCAATAAATCCCTTTCCTATTGTCACCTTCTAGCTTACAACCAGCAATTCATGTTTGTAAGTGAATTCTTCACTTAGTATGTTATTTATTTCTTTGCACTGGTGTCACATCCTTTTAATACAACTTTAACTAAAACAATAAAGTTCCCTATGAAATTTATGTGGAGACATCATTTTCAGGTGGCATTCATTTGACCGCATCTTAGACCTCCAGTCACAATATCCTGGACCTTTGGAGCTCTCTTATTTTTCATGGAATCATAGGATCATTTAGGTTGGAAAAGACATTTAAGATCATCAACTCCGACTGTCAACTTAACACTGACAAGTCCAGCAACAACCATGTCCCTAAGTGCCATGTCTGCACATATCTTAAATGCCTCCAGGAATGCTGACCCTACCACTTCATTGTTACAGTCTGCTCCAACATTTCAGAGAATCCTTCTGGTGGCAAAAGTTTTCCTCATATCTAATCTAAACCTCCACTGGAACAACTTGAGGCCATTTCCTCTTGTCCTGTCCCTTGTTACCTGGGAGAAGAAACCAACACTCACCTGGCTACACCCTCCTTTCAGGCAGTGGTAGAGAGATAAGGTCATCCCTGAGCCTCCTTTTCTCCAGGCTAAACAACCCCAGCTCCCTCAGCCACTCCTGATCAGACTTGTGCTCCACACCCTTCACCAACTCCATTGCTGGTCTCTGGACATGCTCCAGCACCTGAATGTCCTTCTTGGAGTGAGGGGCTCATAATTGGACACAGCACTCAAGGTGTGGCCTCACCAGTGCCTCACCAAGCACAGGGGGACAATCCCTGCCCTGGTCCTGCTGGCCACACTATCGCTGACACATGCCAGGTGCCACTGGCCTTCTTGGCCACCTGGGCACATTGCTGGCTCATGTTCAGCTGCTGCCAATCAGCAGCCCCAGGTCCTTCTCTGCTGGGCAGCTTTTCTTGCCACACTCTGCCTCCAGCCTGTAGCACTGCATGGTGTTGTTGTGACACAACAGCAGGACCTAGCACTTTGCTTGTCACTTGTTATTGAGGTTTTTTAATTGCCCATCACAATTTCCATTTTGTAACAAACTAGAAACCACCACTGGGCTGATACATATCTGTTACTGAAAATGATCCTATAGGTGTTTTACCAGGTTGAAGCAAGTACTGCATTTTATATTCAGATTCTGAAAGACGTCAAACACTCTTGATGGCCTGTCAGTTGCATCTCATTTGTATTCATCAGAGTTAGCATCTTTCTCGTACTCTGCCATGCACTTTCGATTTAATATAGTTAATATCTCTGAGGAGCGAAATTTTCACTTCAGTTCATCCATTAGCTTGCAAACCTCTTCTGCTGGAAAAAAAAAAGAACAAAAAAGAACAAAAAAGAACAAAAAAAAAAAAAAAAAAAAAAAAAACACCAAAAACCACCAAAAACCAAAAACAAGCACGCTTCCTAGCTGAAATCATTAATATTCTCTGATGGCCTCATTCATTCTCTTTCTGCTCTGTGACCTTTCATGAAAACTACAAGGCAGCATGAACAATTATTTTCTGATACACAAGTGTATGCCAAATAACTATAAATATCATATGACACCATTGTTGAGAACTACAAGATGGTGGTACATGATGAGATGATTGACACAAACATACAACACAAGTGTGCAAAGGCAGAAGCTGCGGAAAGGTTATAAGCTACCTCTGGCTTGGGCAGGATAAGGCTTTGCAGAAGAAGGAAACCTAGTTTCAGTTCCATACATAAACACGTCTCACATTCTGCATGAGGCTGGTTTCATTTTCATCTGACTGCCACATTCTGCAATACTCAAACCATGCTGAAGCAGTTCTGACACTGCCTTTGAAGATACAAGGGCCGTTAGGACAAGCTACTGCTTCAGTCACTCATAAAAGTAATAATTGGATTGATTGGAAACAGATTGTCTAGAAATGTAATGAGTTCACATAAGCAAGTCCTGTTGAAGATGAAAACAGAAAACTGGATGAAAGAATTTTCAAACATAGTTTTATATTCTAGTTTTGTTATGCAAGGTTTTGCTTCCGTGTGGATATGTGTTTAAGTAGCACACCTGTAACTCCAAACTTGTCATACAAGGAAACACCTGATGATGCACATGCAAAGGTCAGTGTTAGGAGTGTCAATGTGTCTGGGTCAGCCTGACCCAAAAATGTGCCTTGGGCTGGGGGCACACCATCGGAAAAATGCAGTGGACCACCTTGATGGCTCAGATCCCTCTAAGGGTAGAAGTTAGGCTTTTGCTCACACATACTTCACACAGATATTTTAACAAACAGGTACCGTGAAGGAGCACTCTCCCTCCCCCATTCCACACTGATGCCTGTGTCCACCGCAGAAGAGAACCAGACTGTAAGTCTTCAAGATCCTGCAGCTGTGCAAGGAGGGGCCTGGAGGAGGTATCTTTGTTCCTGAGACCAACACGCACAGCAGGCAGGTCCCTGAGACTCCTTTTACCTTCCTCCTGCCAGTTAAATCCTGCTGCAAGGCAGCAAGAGGAAAAAGCAAAAAGCTGGAAACAAAAGCAATCATCAGTCTTCGGCACCCAGCACTAAGAGAATATTCAACCACTGTGCCCCCACTGGCTACAGGCAGCTTGCGCAGGAAGAGAAATGAAAATGATGCAGACATAATGGGGGTACCAGACTGAGCTTCCAGCTGAAGAGTGCAAACCTGACTCCTCTTTTGGAGGGATCATTACTACTCCAAGATACCTGGAAGGCCACAGTCTTTTACTTATGCTGCAAAGTCTGTGCAACCCTAGTTAAAAAGCACTCTGCCTTTCTTTCAGGCACATTGTATAAATACGTTTCTAGATGCACTACATGAAAACAGCAATCCGCACACTGCTCTTTAGAACTACTACACAAACCTTTTCTCTAAAAGACAAGATGATGCTTTTTATTACTTGGTAAGGAGTTAAGAGACAACTTAATATTAAGAAGATTTACAGCAGTTAAGGTAAGTTTCTGTTACTGCCTCTATTCCGGAGCTGCTGCATGCACCTTTGGGAGGCACTCCCATTTCTCCTTCTCAGGAATTTTGTTGATCTTCATTGTTTGCATTGTAAAGCCTCTGGATGCAGGCAATTTTGAGCCAGATCTACACCTGGAAGGGTGCAGTCCTATTTTCAGGGGAACACTCCATGCAACCCCACAACCATAAGGCAGGAACAACTTCCTGTATAACATAAATGCAATGGTTTCTGTTCCTTTTTTGATCAATAATCCCTGGCAAATGCTTGTCTTGTCCTCCTGACCCCTATGACCCAGCTAGGATTTAGCTGTAAATAATCTCTGCACAGGTTCCCTTTCTAGTTCATGGAGGTCTACTCCAGCTAGTCACAGATCTTGGGATGAGATTCTTCAGGCCAAGTGGAAGCATCTACTTTAGGAGGAGAATTCTCCTCTGGACTTGCTCGCCTGGGATCTACTGAAGGAGAAATGAACGTAGGCATCTTGTTCACATGAGCCCACCTGCATTGCAGCATTCTGGCATTAGTCACATGCAGCTTGTAGTTCCAGAAGAAAAAAAGGGAACTGGAAAGCAGATCTGCTTGCCACAATATTTATTTGCCTGTGATTTATGATTGTTCCAGCCCTGCTTTCCTGCTTCAGAGAAATTATTCACTTTGGCACAGAAAGAACAGCTGAATTTAAAAAAACAAAAAAAATTGCTAACTGTGTAAATCTCTGCTGCTCTAACAGATTTCCTAAATTCATCCTGGTGACAGATTCCAGACCTTCTCTGTTGCCTTGGAAAATGATGGGCTTCTCCATGGTTTCTGACTGACAAGGATGATGAGTCTATGCAGAAAGCCCAGAAACATCAGTCTGTAAGATAATCCTGCTGACTGGAATCTTCCCGTTGCTTTAAAGAAAGGCTAACAGAGACTGGAGCAACACTATACAACAGTAACTTTGGTGGCATATTTAGTACATATACATAGAATATTTCTCCATTGGCAGCTGGTGCAAACCTATCTAAGGACAGCTGTGAGACCGAGGAAGTCAAGAAGAACATGACTTCTCTCTGGTGGGAAGCGAGTCACCTATCTCTGCTGCCATGGAGGGGCAATAAATGCTGCTCCTATAGGGACTTCCAAGTTCCAGATTACTCATGTTATACCTGGGGCAGGGGTGGAGGAGGATGTGGACTAGATGACCTTTTAAAGGTCCCTTCCAACAAACTATTCTATGATTTCTTACCAGATATCTTCAAAATATTAGGTTAGCACCAAAGCCAGATGAATTTGTTAAGTAATACTAAGAGCAAGAAAACTTTTTTTTTTTTACATTAAAAAAATAAATAAATAAAATAAAGCAAAGTAAAGCAGAAGACCAGACACATTAGCAAGATATTACGGCTGCCTCAGTTGCTTCCTCAGGGACTTGGGTGGGACATTGCAAACTGTTTCCTTGATCCCCCACAGATTTTCTAAGAAGGCATGTCTCCTTGAAATAGACTAAAGTATTGGCAGGAAGAAAGGACACGGCATAAGGGCACTGGGACTAGTTACAAGCTAAACAATCACTGAAACACAACATCGTCACACAGCGAAGTTCTAAAGAGACTGCAGTCAAATCTTCCAAGAATCTTTATTAACTTTTCCCATGTAGTTGAGTTCTTATGATGAGATGTCATTGGGAACTTCTACATAGCAGCAAGAGATGTTTAAACAGCTCAAGTAGAGCTCAGCTGGTAGAACTACTTACATAACAGAAAAGGTAGGAACTCCTTAGAAATAATTACTTCACCTTCACTTATTTTCTTAATATAATTCAAGAAATGTGAATGCTTGGTTATGGAGGGCTGTGAGCACTTGGCACAAGAGCCCTCTGCACTCCCTTGGAGGAGAGAGGCCTGATGCCAAGACGACTCTCCCCAGAGATAAGCAACCTTCCTCGGGTCATGGTGAGAAAGTGAACCACCCCCAGCATGCCTTGTTTCTGTACGGTAATAGCCTGTACCCAGTTGGCTACTCGGTTTCTACCCACCCCCTGCCTTTCCCATAAAAGGCCGCTGTTTCTGTCCCTGACCGGCAAGTGTTTGTTCCTGGCTTTCTTTTGACAGTAAAAGCTACCTCTGTGGAATAGCCAAATGAGGCTCCTGTCTCTCTGTCCCCGAGTTCTGCTGAGCTGATTCACAAGAGCTGGAATCACTTGTAGCTGAGAAATCGCTACACTTGCTGAAATCACCTGTCGCTCAGGGAAGTTGCTAAAGCCTCTGGAAAAGCCTTTCCCTGGCAGGACAGTTTTTCTAGGAAGGTCGCAACACACCGGCCCCCTGCCCCCTGAAGGCGATCCTTGCTAACAGGAGCATAGCAATATGCTGGTGCTGTGGTGCTTCTTGGTAGCTACTGTGATTTCAGCAGGATGATACTACAACAGAGAAAAACGCTCTTTGGGATGGGCTTTTACTCAAGTCAGGAGTTTGTAAGTCTCATAGTATTGAATAGAATCAAGTTTTCCTTGAAGAAATGTTAACATAATTTCTGTCAGTGATCTGTCATGTTTTCTCAAGTCTGAAGGCCAGTAGGCAGGCTGTGAGTGGAGGAGACAGGGTTTTCATAAGAAACTGTGGAACTTCCATAGTGAAGAAGTAACCAGTGATTGCAGACACATAGTGCCCAGGAAGAACTCTTTAAATTTGTGTTGCTCTCAGCAGTTTCTTCGTACACCCACAGACAGAAACATAACATACATACGCACACACACACACAAATATTGTATCTGCTAGCCAGAGTAGCTCTCTCTCCTCTTTCTGTAGCTTGGGTTATTTCAGTTCTATGTGGGAGTTCCAGCCAGGATGCAGCACTGATGGAACAGATAAATCCATCGGGAAGAAAAAATTAGAGACTAAATGTCTAAGTGTGCCTCCAGGACTTTCAGAAGAGAAGCTATCAAAAAGTCATTACCTTCCCCTAATTAAAAAACAAAAACAAAAACAAAACAACAAACAAAATACTTCAGAGATGTGACTTCTTCTCAAATCACTAGTTTTGTAACCATCACAGGCTTATTAACAGATTTGACATCACATGACATCATTGAGGATTCTTTGTCAATGCTACTTAGTGGACTATTTTCAGAAAGCTGCAAAAATGAAAAAAGTTCCCAAAAATAGGAGAAGAAGCAGTGCTGGAGTACTTGGTCCCTTGTAAGTTCAAAGCTTTCAAGAGATCTGAGATGTCAAAACTCTGACATGAGAAGAAAATAACTGAAGTCACTTTCAGTCTAAGACTTACAGGTTTATTTGAAACAAAGTAAGAAAAATCAATGGCAAGGCAGTCATTAATGTATTACATTGTTTCATATTCTAAGAGACTGGATATGCAAATATAAAGTTGAAAATACTTTTTTAAAAATAGAGAATAAAAATAAAACAAGAGAAATAACTTATAGGAAAGGTCTGCTGCCCTGTTGATCATGCTTCAAGAATGGTAATTAGGTAAGATGTGTAAGGTCCTTTTCAAAGCTACCATAGTTTGGTTATTCTGTGGTGGTTGTCTCTCACCTACAAGCCTTAAAATCTTTGTCCTGGCAAGATGCAGATTCTGTATGAAACGTTTGATCTGCCTAAACTTCCATACATAAGTTGCCTTCACAAGCATGTAGCTAAAGAGTGTCAGAATGTGAATCCCTATGCCTCTGGAGTCAGGAAACACAGGTCCCATAATTGCCTGTGGCTATTATCTCTTTTCATATACACCAGACTGTGGCTTAGCCTTTAGTGTTGATTAACACAACCGTGAGCTCCACATCATTATCTTCCCCTCTGTGAAGGTGACTTCACACTATTTTCATTCCTTGCAAATGCTTTTCAAGGATCTCATTATGCAGTTTGCAATTCGGGCCTTTGAACACCTCAACAAAAAAACTACCTCATAGACTGTGAGTAGTAAATCTAATCTGACACCCAGAAAATCCATCTCTCAGGACTAGTCCATTTCCTTCAAACATCTGGAGCGAGCAAGAAACATCTTCTATTCCCAAAACAATGCATGTACCACTTCTGTTGCACATGTTCGTGCCTTGTTGGTAAGCCTTCTCTTTCACTCCAACATTTGTGATCTGGGTCCTGAAGACCCCTATGGGTAACACCTTCAACACAAAAGCTGTTTTTTCTTTTTCCATGGACAGAAACAGATTTGTGAGACAGTTCCCCAGCTAGGCTTCATCATTTGTTGACAAGTCTAAGGCCACTCCAGCTATCTAACATTATTGAAGTCTGTGCTTCAGCTTTGCTCTCGGTTCCTCTTTCATATCCTGGTGTCTTCTTCAGTCTGCATCAGAGTGGGAACTGCACAATCCATTTTGAATATGCAGATCTCAGTACAAATATTCTGAAAGGAAGGTAGGTAAATTTTCTTGCAGAATTTTATAGTAATTTGCTCCAGGAGACAAAAGCCCCACAGCGCTGCTGAACAGTCAGGGAGCAAAGATCTCTTGCAAGTCACTTTGTAGCCTTGATTGAACAAGATGTGCTTGTTCATTTTCAGGCTTCCATTAGTATCTCTTTCTTTCACCCTTTTTAATATATAGGCCATGCCTGCTATTGATCCATGCACTTTTCAGCATAGTATGGAGTTAGTCTATAGAATTACTCAGAAAAGCTCAAAGGATCAGAAGATAATTGAGCAAGAAAAATAATTGATGCAATTTCTGTACTTTTTACTTTTTACTTCAGGAGAGTCAAAAGAAAATGTAAGGGCACAAAACACTTTTGAAACAGAAGAAAATAATTTTTGAAAACTTTGCTATGAAAGACTTTAAACTGTTGCCTAATTTGAGATTTCACATCCTCATTTAGGGATGAAAGATGACAAAAACAAGATTTCACGAGCTCGCATTTCTATATTAACCTTGACTCATAGAAATATTACATAAATGAAAAGATAACAATAGAGTCCTAAAGCAAAAAAATATTTTTATGTATGCCTATCTAGTGAAAAGGACAAGGGAAGAGTTGTGTAAGACTGTTGCTCTGACTCCTTAAATTCATCTGGATTTACATGGAGAAAGCTTTCTATGTAAGCAACACAGCTACATTCACCCTGCAATCATTACTTGTATGAGTATCACTTCTCCTGTGCTCCAGAGGAAGTACTGCAAATGATGGCCAGGGCTGCTCAGACAGCTATAGATCAAGCAAACACTTCTTTTTCCTTTGGGAAATGTTGTCTATTGTTGTAAGTCTACTGAGCCCATTCTCCAGATACACTCTGTCCCTCTTGTTTCCTGAATGGAAGGTACAGCAGGAACGTGTAGAGCAGTCCTCCACAATTTTCTCTTTTCAAGCCACAGCCACATCTGTTGCCTTATCTGAGCAACAGAAAAGTCAGGGTTTGAAAGGGCCTCTGAGGGAAAGCCATGCCCAAAAACTTGATAGTACACTGTGGTATATGTAGGGCAGGAAGTATCACGTATAGTTCTAAATACCCAAACATCAAATCCAGCACAATCAAGAAGGATTATATCCTGCCCTTCTTTAAGCATTTTAAGGTGGGGGCAGCAGAATCCCTCAGATCCATGAAGAAAGGACAACTACATTCATTTGGTGTATAAAATGACTGCTTCGTAATCTGAGTTTCCCATATCATGCTAAAAAGCTGCATTTTTTTCTTGTGGTAACTAGATATTCTATTCAGGCACAGTCTTTTCATTGGTCCTTTGTATTCACAGATTCACATCTGAATTACTACCAAAACAATTGTTTTACAAATGTGCAGTATTCAGTGGTTTGTCAAGCAGCTTAATCATGTCATGGAAGCATCACAGCAGGGTCCCTTACCTAGAGGAAAGACGACTATCAAATTAGCTTTTTCTCTTTTTTTCACAGTCCATCCTCTATGGACTATATTGAATGTAAATATGACTTAATATGTCTTTACTGCCAAAATTGAACGAGAAATAGTGTAATTCAGAATTAAGAATGGACTAATTGGAAGATAACATGATACTTTGGCAAGAGCTTACCCCGAATGGAAAATTCTGCAGCTCTGAGTTTGGTCCTGTTTGACGTTTCTGTCACCTGTCCTCTAGACTCAGGAAGAATCCTCACACAGAGCATTGGTTACACTGACCTCTCTTTGCTGTGACTCTGAGCACTGCACTATTAGCAGCTGGCAAGAGGAGAATACTGTCATCAAATACTGTCAGGACAGTATTTCTGGTGGCTGCAGAGCTTCTCCTGTATCTGCCCTAGATGTGTGCTCCCAGTAGTAACAGTTGTACTTGAATTAACCCAGATGAGACATATTCAGGGTACGTCCTCCAACACACTACTTTCCAAGCTCTTGGTGAAGTTAGTAGTGCTGCTCAATGCAGGCATTCCCAGCCAGCTGGGCTCCCACTGGCCACCCAAGGCTTCCAAGAGAGAGCAAGGAAATACCAGAGCATTTCAACACATCTGTGGTTATCCACAGAGTGATCAGCATCCAGAACCAGAGTGTTTTGTACACTATTAATGCTGTCCTTCCCTACCCCAGGCCAAGAGAAAAAAACAACTGGATTTTTAATATCTACTTAATATGATCAAATGTGGAACTACCATCTCATAAAAACCCCTCATTGCTGGAGGGTCTACAGCTATTACACTACCTTTCTATTCTCTATGTCCAGAAGCCTTGAGACCCAAGGGAGCACAAGGACCAATTATAAAGCTTTCATAACCAAACAAGAAAAGCTGAAACAGAGAGACCCAGGCCCTCAGGCTTCAACTGGGAGGGACTGGTATGAACTCCACTGTCAGCAGTGCAGTATTGCCACACTTCCACAGTGAAACCCAGTGCTGACAAACTCAGTGCTTCATCTGCTATGAGGAAAATTGTTCAGGGTTAATTTCTTTGTACTCCTAGTACTTGCTCTGGAATCAAAGGTCACTGGAGCAAGGCTGACATGACAGCACAATCAGAATCCTTTCAAGGCTATAGCTTGTTTGCTGTTTGAAATACAATCCAACATGTAGCCTGCTGTACTTGCTGACATATAGTGCTGTAATCACACACACAGACATATGCAGAGGAAAGGAGGGAAAAGCACAATTAAAAGCTTTGGATAAAGGAACAAATACTGGTCACTCCAATAGCCAGTTAAATACATTTAGGATCCTCATTTGCAACCGAGAGCTGCAGGGATAGAGAGGGATATGAAAAGGACAATTTCAGCATTGAGATATTTAATCAGTGCTCTCCAGAAGAATCAGGAGGAGGGACTGTCATTTTCAATCCGTCTGCGATCACAACTGCAACTGGATTCAACCTCATTTTTGCAGACAGATGGGCTGCAATACTGAAAAGCTGCCCATTTTTTCCTCTGAAAAGCCAAGAGCTCACCATTCACTCTGTGCTTTGGGGAAAAAGTGATTTGGAATGGGAGAATGAATGAGAATTAAGGCATTTGTGTTAGAGTCCTTAAGAAACAAAAAAAAACCCAACAAAAAAAAGATGTTACAATTCTATTACAATTTATAGAAGCTGAGGCACATCATATTTCCCAGTGCCCCATCAAGACATGATTTTTTTTGTTGCCATTTGTTTCCCAAAGTGAAAGCAAGCTGTGGGTATTTTTGTGAGTATTTTACATTGTTGCTATGTGACATGGATAATTTTTTTGGTGTTTGGAAGTTTCAAATGGGTGCTACCATCAGAACACTTTGACATACCAAATCTGTTCTACCAAAAAGATCCTTCAGTAAGTAAAATGCTTGCTTCCATTTCTATCCCAGATGGGGAAAAATTCCTTCAGGCCACAGGAATGGACTCTGTCAAGGGAAGGATCATGCTGACATCACTTTCACAGATGAACTGAGTGCTGCAACAAAAGTCTCTTGCAAGAAACTGAACTAGTCCTTCCTGTCCCTCAAACATACGCACTTCTAATGGCATTATTTTGTCCTTCTTGTTCAGGAAGCAACTGTATCCAATACTAAGGAAGTAAAATGCAAGGAAAATGTAATGACAGCCTGACTTTACATAGCTAAAATTGACCTCATGACTTCAGAGCAATTAAGAATAATCATCTAGCTTTCGCTTTCCTATTTCACATATATGAACTGAATTTGTGGATGACTAAGTAGATAAATGAGCTTTAAACCATGTAATAGTCAAATAACTGTTAGTGAAGGTGAAAAATAGAGCTGAAGAGAATATTATCCTTTAGCATGTGGAGCATGTTATATATTGGCTTATGAGTTTAAGAAAATAAGCATACTGCTCAAAGTCATGAGCTCTTTGGTTACAGACATTCAAATTAAGCATTTGGATACTTATTTCTGCTAGTAATTTAAGTGCACAAGCAGCACAGTTACTCAGGAAAAGTGGCTGGAAGATAATAACCCCAACAACAAGTAATTTCTATCATAATTTTGTTTTGCCTTGAGAATTAACACTTTCTCTGTTACAAAAGGAACATGCTTCTATCAAACAAGAAGCTTTGAAATAACTAGATCAACAAGATATCCAAGAATACTTCAGGTTTTTGGAATTCAATACATAGACTAACGCTGTACTTCAATGCAAAATTGAAGGTCACAATACAAATTAAAATGAAGTTAAGAATGCCATAATAATTTGTAGCAGGACAAGGAGATCATTCCAAGCCCATCATCAAACACTTTATTTATCCATAAAAAGATACTTTATACTTGAACAGAAAAAGATAAGTTGCTTATTACTCATTACTTAATTCTTTTGCAAGAACATGGATGTATCTTCTTTAATTGTGTGAAGTCCAGAAGTTTGAAAACAGTTCTATTTTTTTTAAAAATCCTATGATGTAAGCCTACCATTTCAACAGGCTGCATTTTACCTCATCAGTGTTTTTCCATCAGCAGTTGTCAAACTTTAGCTGTGAGGGTTCATCTGTGATGTACAGTGTGCTGTCTATATGGAATACAACGAGCAATAATCCTTCATCTCCCCATCTGCTCAGTGACAGAATTACAGGGCACCCCACTGGTCATGCTTTGTCAAACACTGACACAAGTACTTCCAATTTGAATTGCAAATTTGGTGGAGCTATTTATCTAATACAAACTCTCCTCAAAGAGGCATTTATAGTTATTGGACTGTCCCTTGAAGAGGGAAGAAGGGAAGTATATATATTCAGGATTTTTCTATTCTGTATTTTATTTCAGCATTTTCTTATTGTCCTAGGTTAGCAAGCATAGTCCCGGAAGGGATGTCCTTGCTAAGGGGTGCTTACAGTTTCCTCTGGAAACTGATAGAACCTATCAGCTGGCCAGTTTGAATATGGACAATTCTTTAAGCCACTTAAAGTTGTGACCGCCTCTGTGATCCACACTTAAGAATAGACAAACCCCCCAGAGCTCCCTCTCTCGTTTCCGGCACTGGCACAGGTGGCTGCGGGCCCCGTGTGGGGGCCATCGGGCCCGGCCCCTGCTCGGGCCAGGCCGGGCCGGGCCACGGCTCCAGGATGACCCCCCCAGCAGGGCTGTGGGCAGCCAGAGCAGCTCGGAACCCCCCCCACCTCCACTGCAGCCAAGATTTCAGCAAAAGCGGCACCGCTGTCCGGCAGAGGCCAGGTGACCAACAGCGGTAAGACACACAGCTGCAAGGCCGAGGTGAGATTAACCCTTTTAGTGCTGTGAAGAGCTGAAAACCTGAGGGAAGAGAGAGAGGAGATGCTTAAAGCTGAAATTCTGTTGTAAAGCTATGATATATCAGAGTATCCCGTTGTAATTTCATGAAGATATGGGGGGTGGAGTGTTCAACTCGTGAGCAAAAGCACCTGCGCTGAGATAGGCAGATGCTGATGCAGCTGTAATTTCATGAGAAGTTTGGACAGGGAGAGATGGACCAGATGAGGACTTTTGCTCCACACGGGAAAGGAGAAAACATCAGTTCCTAGAGATGCTCCCAGAGATAGTCCTAGAGATGAAGATGAGGAAGACCCTTTGCTCCCAGGGAAGGCAGAGGGCCTCTGTTCTTAGAGATGAAATGCTCCCAGAGATGGGTGAAGAGAACTTTTGTTTCTGAATGGCTCAACCTTAAAATTGTACCCCAGAAACTTCAAGAGTGGACCCTCAAAAGCAGTTGCGGGAAAAGCTGCAAGTCGGGGGAAAGGACTCACATGCGAGCAGAGAGACTCCTCTTCCTAAATGGACTGAACAATATTTGAAAGTGGGCGGCTGTCTCGTTGTGATAATGTTTTCATAGCACGAGCAAGAAGAGACTTCTCTTTCTAAATGGACTGAACAAGGTTATTATGGAAGTGGTAAAAAGACTGAACATCTTAAGGGTTGTCTTTTTACATTGTCAGTGGGAGAAGGGAGGAAGGTGGGGGGAGGAGGAGAGCTCTGAAGGTGGTATAATTTTTTTTTCCCCTCTTTTAGGTCTGTTAATAAACTTCTTTATATTCTTTCAAGTTTGGTGCCTGCTTTGTATTTCTCCTAATTCTTATCTCACAGAAGATAAACAGTAATGAGTATTTTGGACCAAACCACTACACTAATGTTCCAGGTTTTTACTTAGTGCATGTGTGTGACATTTGCCTGTGAACATGCTTTGTACTAAATGCTGCTCCACAGTGTAGCTGAGATATATGGATGCAGAAAAATTTGCCATTAAAGAGTCTGGTGCCCAAAATCTTCTTTTTTTTTTTTTTTTCTTGAAGCAGATAAAGAATGTCTTGCCAGACTAAAAGTTTCTGCTGTTACTCATCAAATTTTACACACTGGTTGATATTTTGCCTTCAGTCACAGGATTGGATGAATTCCCAATTCATTCCTCTTACTCCATTCTTGCATTGTAATCCCAAATGTACCTGTGGAAATCTTTTCAGAGCTTTCCTGAAGACTGGGATCCACTATAGGCCACCAGATCAAGGGGAGCTGTGGGGATCTGTTAATCCACTGCCTTTCCTATTTCACATGTTCCCCCTGTTCCCTCCCTAGCCCTGGCCGCTCCCTCAGTTTCTCCTTATTTGCTCCTGTATCCCAACCCCGACCACCCCGGGGCCCCTGACAAAACCAACCCGCCCTCGGACCACGCTGTCTCTCCACCTCTGAACATTGCGGGGACAAGATGTGATTAAAGCCATCTCAAACCCTCATGAGAGACCCTTCTCTACCTTCTTTACCACCACTGCATTGTAACGCTGCCAGCTGCCAGAGCCAGATCGCAGGGCCGTCCGGAATGGACTCCGGGATGCGACTGATCACATGGCCCTGGGAAACCCTCGCTGAGCTTTCAGGGAGCAGCAGCCTGCTAGGCAGAGTCCAGCGGTTACAACAGGGAGCCTGTCAAAAAAGCCTTCTTGCTTCAGATACAGGAAGTGTCATGCTTGCAAGCTCTCATCCTGATGAGGCATTTCCACCACCTGGACCTCTGCTGGGAAGGCAGCTCAGCTAGCTGCTAGAAACCCAGGAGACTCCTGGAGTATGTGGAAGAGAACTTCCTGGTCCAGGTATCAGACAAGCCAGCCAGAGGTAAGGTGTTCCTGGTCCTGTGCACTGTTCCAGTGCAGAGGAGCTCATTAAAGGGATTGTGGTTGGAAGCAGCTGGGGATGTAGTGGTCACACCCTGGCTGAGTTCAGGATCTCAAGGATTGCAAGCCAGCAAAGAGAAACTCTGGACCCTAAAATTTGGAAGAGTGAAGTTCCAGATACTTAAAGGGTTAGTGGATGAGATGGCCTGGGAAACTCCTTAAGGACAGAGGAGCTGATTAGAGCTGGCAGTTCTTTAAAGACACTTTTCTTAGAGCACAAGAGCTCTTCATTCCAGTGTGTAAGAAATAGAGCATGGCAGGCTGGAAACTGGCATAGCTGAGCAAGGATTTGCTCCTCAAACTGAGGAGTAAGAAGGAAATGTATACCCACTGGAAGCCGGGACAGATGACACGAGGAGAGTAAAAGGATACGTTTTGAATGTGTAGGAATGGGCTCAGAAAAGCCAAGGCAATACTGGAACAAAACTTGGAAAGGGATAAGTATGGAGGTCAGAAAAGAAAGGCCAAGGAGAGTGTACCTCCACTGATGTACAGGAAGGGTGAACTGGTGACAACTGATAGGCTGAGGTAATCAATGAGTTCTTTGCTTCAGTCTTCACATGTAGTCAGGCTTTCCACTTCTCTCAAATCCCTGATCCTCTGAGTGGGTGTAGCGGGGAGAGAAGTCCCTCCCACTATAAGCAAAGAGCAGGTTCAGGATCACTTCATGAAGCTACATAGCCACAAGTCTATAGAACTTGATGACATACATGAGGAAACTGGCTGATGTTGTTGCCAAGCCATTCCACCTCAAATCTGACAAGTCATGGTGGTCAGGCAAAGACCCCAGTGACTGGAGCAAGGAATATATTTCCCGTTTTTAAAAAGGGGAGACAGGAAAATCCAGGGAATTACAGATGGGTGAGCATCATATTTGTGCCAGGGAAGATCATAAAGCAGATCCTCCCTGAGCATATGCTAAGACATATAAAAGACCAGAAAGTGAGTTCAGACAGCCAACATACCTTTACTGTAGGCAAATTGTACCTGACCAATCTGGAGACCTTCTATGATGGAGGTTGGTGTGATGTCAATGGTTGACAAGAGAAAAATGACAGATGTCACCTACCTAGATTTCTGTAGGACTTTGATACAGTCCCACATCATAGCCTTATCTCCAGATTGGAGAGACATGGATTTGATAGATGGACTATTCAGTGGATGAGGAATTGGCTTGATGGATGCAGCCAGAGAGTTGTGGTCCATGGCTCTACATCCAGGTGGAAGCTGGTGACAAGTGATGTCCATCAGGGCTCTCCTGGGACCAGTGCTCTTCAATATCCTCATCAATGGCACAGACAGTGGGATTGAGTGCACCCTCAGCAGGTTTGGATATGACACAAAGCTGAGCAGGGCAGCTGACACAACAGAAGGATGGGACACCATCCAGAGGGATCCAGACAAACTTGAGAATTGGGCCCATGAAGGTCAACAATTCCAAGTGCCATGTGCTGCACCTGGGTCAGCAATCCCAGACATAAATACAGACTGGGAGATGAACTCGCTGAGCACAGCCCTGAGGAAAAGACTTGGGAGTTCTTGTGAAGTACTTTTAGGGGGCTTATAAAAGAGTAGGGAGAGGGACTTTTTATACGGGCAGATAAGGGGCAATTAAACTGAAAATTTTAAACTGACATAGGGCAGTTTTAGATTAGGTGCTAGGAAGAAATCCTTTACTGTGAGGGTGGTGAGGCACTGGCACAGGTTACCAGCGAGAAGATACGGATGCCCCACCTCTGGCTGTGTTCCAGTTCAGGTTGAATGGGGTCCTAAGCAACCTGATGTAGTGAGTGGTGTCCTTGCACGTGGCAGGGGGATGGAACTAGAGGATCTTTAAGGTCCCTTCCAAACCTAACCATTCTATGATTCTATGGATGGGAACTTGTGACAGAAGAAATTGCTGTATTGAGGACACCAACATCCTTGGAACCACGACTTGCACTATTTGCTTCACAACATGTGAAGCTGAACATAAAACCAGACCATTTTTCAAAAGCCTCAAGAATCCCATAGCAATTAAGGCCTTTTCAAAAAGCAATCCTCTTTTCTGTGTACAGACAACATACATATTGCTAGGACTCATTATGTTCTGCCATTAATTCCTGTCCCTTCTTATTCCTACCAGAAGTTATCTACCTAAAGTCTAAACCTAACCATGTGGCTGTGATACAGGGTTACTGTGAAACCAAATTGGCCAATCTGATTGGTCTGTGAAGTCTCCAGTGTCAATGAAGCAGATGAATGAAACTTTTTCTGAGCCTTTAATATATTCAGCTGTACAAGGAATCTTGCCATGAAATACACACTAGTATAAAGGTGTTTCCAATCCACTGTTAATTGATTCCAGGCCAGGAAAAGACCAGGTTAAAAGAGTATAAGGCACTTTGATACAAAGCCTGGTTATGTCTTTGAATGCAGTCATGATATCAGCACAATTATGTAAATATATAATTAGGTAATTATACTGGTACACTTTCATATTCATCTAGAAATTTTTATTTGAGACCACACTGCCAAGAGTACTGGGACTATACAAAATACAGTTGCCTAATAATAGACTCTGAGTTACCCCATTGTATAGTCCAGGCTACAATAATAAGAGACTCCAGCTTAGTGTTAAACGACTACGCTCGCAGTTACTGTAGATAGATATAGCAACTTCCTGCTGACCCAGGTACCACAAACACCATTAACAGCCACAAAAGAATGTCAAATTATTCCATAAGACTGCTCCATAATGGAGCATCCAGTCTCACTATCGGTGGCACTGCAGACCATTCCCAGTAGTATATTTTTTCCAGCTCCACCTAGATCATTAGGTACTATCAAGAAAAGATTTTTCACAACTAGCTTTGTCCTTATTCCTGCCAGGCTAACCAAGGAGAAAACTTATAATCTGCTCCAAAATGGAAATATCACCAACAAAGCATTTAAATCTATCTGTACAATGCTGGGGTTTGTAGAGACACTCTCTCACAGGGGGCTTTTGTTTAGTGAAACTGGGAAAACAGACATCAGAAGGACCAAGATTCTTGTGATGTACTGGGACAATCTTTAGAAGAAGCAGTACAGCTTGCTAGCCTATTCAGGCCAGAGCAAGTATTCAGGCTAGGGAAAGTCTGACTCATGCTGAAACGAAAGTTGTAACAAAAACAGCGAAGAGACCCTTACTGACTTCAGCGCATGGTGGAACATACTGCATCTGTGAGCACTATTAAAACTACAGATTCCCTAATCCAAGAAGCCTAGTGCTTACAGTGTCTTATCACCTGAAAGGGATTCTGATAGGAACCAAAAGTGCTAACTTCTGCCACAATTTTTGGGTTAGAATAAAGCTGCCAGTATTGAACTCTTCCTCTAATTCTTTGGACACCTCAGTGCCTCCTGCCTTGGGAACAATTACCCTTCAAAGTCCCCCAGACCATTTATTACTCACCAGAGGACAAGATAACCATTAAACTAACACATAATATAGAACTTAGAGAAAGAGTTTCTTTTAACTAGTTTCTAGGTTACCACAGCACACATGCCCTGTACTCTTCTGTCTTTTGCTTTTCATAGGAACATAGAACACCAGGTTGAAAGTAACCTCAAATATCATTTGGTCCAAACCTTGCTTGACAAAAGCACAGGCTAGTCAAGATGGGCCAGCACCCCATCCAGATGACTCTTAAAAGTCACCAGTTCTGTGGTATCCACCACTGTCCTGGGGAAATTACTGCAATGGCTGATTTTCTTGTGAAAAATTTTCTTCTTGTGGCCGATTGGAATCTCACCAGGAATACATTCGTACCCTTCTCCATCTTTTCCATGAGATTCATTGTAGAAAGGGAGTCTTCATCTTCTTTGCAGTCACACTTTAAATACTGGAGCCTGGTGTTAAGGTCTCCCCTAAGCCTTCTTTTCTCAACGAGGAACAAACCCAGACCTCTCATCTGCTCCTGATATAATGGGTTCCTCTGTCCTTTGATCCTCTTTGTTATCCTTCTCTGGACCCTCTCCAGTCCATTCATAATTTTTTTCTTAGAATCATAGAATCATTTGGGTTGATAAAGACCTTTAAGATCATCAACTCCAACTACTAACCTAACACTGCCAAGTCCACCAACAACCATGTCCTTAGTGTCACATCCACATGCCTTTTAAATACCTTCAGGGATTCTGACTTCACCATTTCACTGGTCTGATGCAATGCTTGAGAATCCTTCTGGTGGCAAAAGTTTTCCTCATATCTAATCTAAACCTCCACTGGAACAACTTGAGGCCATTTCCTCTTGTCCTGTCCCTTGTTACCTGGGAGAAGAAACCAACACTCACCTGGCTACACCCTCCTTTCAGGCAGTGGTAGAGAGATAAGGTCATCCCTGAGCCTCCTTTTCTCCAGGCTAAACAACCCCAGCTCCCTCAGTCCTGATCAGACTTGTGCTCCACACCCTTCACCAGCTCCCTTGCCATGAACATGCTCCAGTCCCTCAATGTCCTTGTAGTGAGGGGCTCAGAACTGGACACAGCACTCGAGGTGTGGCCTCACCAGTCCGAGTACAGGGGGACAATCCCTGCCCTGGTCCTGTTGGCCACACTATTGCTGGTACAGGCCAGGATGCCCTTGGCCTTCTTGGCCACTTGGGCACACTGCTGGCTCGTGTTTAGCCAGCTGTCAACCAGCACCCCAGGTCCTTTACAGCTGGGTCACTTTTCAGCTCCCAGCCTGTATTGCTGCCCAGGGTTGTTGTGACCTGAGAGCAGGACCCTCATACAAATGGTCTCAGCACTGCCCAGAACTCTTTGCACAGGTTTCCTACTCTCAAGCAGATCAGCACTATTCTTATGTTCATCTCATTTGCTGCTGGCAAAACACAAAAAGCCTTGAACATCTTCTGAGCTTGACATATTGACTCTATTTGTCACTTACTGACAAATCTCAAAATGTATTTGTTCTTAACAAATTCAGGATACATCACAGCCTTCCTTCATGCCCAAATTGTGAAATGAAGGGATTTGTTTTTTCTCCCTCTGTCATTTTTCTCGACCATAATATAAAACATGAACAAGGTCTAAGAGAGACTTGACAAGAGCTTTATTTACAATGCAGGTAAGGTAAGATTTGTATGCAGCCATCAGAGAAATCTACTCCGAATATTAATCTGATGTTGCTAAAAAATAATTTATTGGTACAGCAGCTTTCATATTAAGCTCAAAAAATCCATGCAATGAACTTGTCGACATTTATAACTCTAAATTAATTCTCAAAATAACTCGAAATATAACCCTCTTTCTGGGTTTCAGGCTGCGTTCAAGGTATCAGTCAACAAATGGCAGTGACCTGGTGCAGCCTGACCTTCCACTAGCTGGGCTGTTGCTCACAATATGTAAAACACAGCTTTTTTTACAGAGCCCCTTGCTTGCATCAACATTTCTAGCCTTTCTTTTATACTTCTTCAGGTACCTTGAAAAATGTCTGGTCTAAGTCTACTGTTGATTGGCATGTAGTATAAAGGATAAGCAAGGAAAGGAGACCCCTTCTTGCACATTTGCATGGACTGTCCCATCTTACTGCTAGCCCAAACCATAGAAAGCTGCTAATATATACTGTCATACTGATCGAGAACACATCTTTTTTCTAATGTTGCACAGAGGTGAACAAGAAGACACGAGAGGATGGGGAATGCTTACCTGCTGTCCCATTCTGACCATGCTGGAAGTAGTGTCTCATTGTAAATGAGGCTTGTGTATTCACAGTTTAAATTTGAATACAGAATTCAGTTGTTTTCACCACAAAGCACAGGCAGGCCCTTGAATACATTTCTACCCTTGAGAAGAAGGCTAGGCCTATTCTCATTATCAAGTACATAGTCCATCCTATCTCATCGCTAGACAGTGATCAGTTTGCTGCTTCCCTCAAATCTCCAAGGAGACATTGGGAGGTAGAGTCCAGGCTCCTCATCTTTCCTAGGCTGGGCAACCAGTTCACTCCAGCAACAGCAAGATGAACATGTCAATACGGAACACAAAATTTGAGCCTTCTGTTACAGACTTTCCCAGATTATGTGTCTTTGCACATGCAGCATCCTAGAAAAGCTGCAAAACCTTTCCTGGCTAATTCACTTGTTGAAAACACTAGCTGAAAAGCAATTGAGCATCATACACATGGAAAGAATATTGCAGATAACATGGGCAGTCTTGGAAAATCTGTGTACAAGCAGCCTTAATTCTCACTGAAAGCCATTAACCCATTACTTAGTACCTGCCATCAGTGTGCCATCAGAATAATGCAGATTTTTTTGTGGCACTTTTGCAGGGTCACAATACCAGCTGAACAAACAGCAGCATGGTGATTTACATTTACTTTTGTCTACCTGGCACAGGCTCAGCAGTCTTTCTCTTGCCAGTCACCTAAGAGTGCACACTGTAAACTCATGTCTTCTGTTTAAAAGGACATTCTGAGACAGACCAAGGATTCAGATTTAATCTTTCAGAATATATCCTAATGTATTCAATAATATTTAATATCCTAATATATTCAGTAACAGCATTCAGTGCCTACCTTCCTGTGTTCCAGAACCTGAGGTAACTGGATTGCAACAATACTGCAAATTTGTCTTGCATGTCATCTCACTTCCAAACAGATTTGGCTTAGTATGACATGATGTAATTTTAAAGAAATGTTGACTGATATTGATTAAATCATACACGTTGAAGGATGCACTTACCTTCCTTGTGTCAGATATTTTGTTGATCTTTCCAACATACAGATGAAGTTGGGTCACCCTCTTTCCCTTTCAAGATTTAACTGTGGAAGTAACATCAGTTTTCTTCTGGACTTCCCGCAGTATTCAAATAACTTACTGTGAAAGCATAATCTTACTTTTTCAGATTTCCCTGGGCAGCAATTTTGACATCTTGCAAAAGCTCTCATCATCTTAAGATGGAAAGATTTCACCAGTTTTATGCAGTGTGACTGTACCATTTGTTCCAGTAAAAGTACCTACCGAGTTCATTCCTTCTTGTGCAGAACACTCCAAGCTCAGATGTCATTGAAGAAACTAGGTGTAACTCTTTGCCCACATGGTAATTCTTCATGTCTCCCTTTGCATCTGAGTTGAGTTTCCCTTTCTGTGGTAGCTTGCTCCACTTTGCTCATACATCCACATAATTCACTCTAATTTATTGCCAGAAAAATATTGCTTCATTGGAAGTTTTCGCTCAGTACTTAAAGCACATACATACCATCTTCAAAAGCAAGGGTGAATGGTGATCAGGCAAGAAGTGTGAATCTGACAGTAAGAGAAGTATTTTATCTTTTCCAAGATAAAATATTTGCTGAACAGATTTAAATTAGTGTTTTTACAGTTCTATCAGTATGTAGATAGTTGTTTGCCTAGGCATCACTCTAAAATGCATACATATTATCTCATTTCCATTGCTAAGAATAAATGTTTTTATTAAAAGAAAACATACACATAAAAAAGCCCCACAGAGGCAAAATCGATTACCATCATGTTTTCAGCAGTTAATTCTGATAGCAGCCACAGACAGCTCTTCCTTTAACCACTGGTAAGAATTGTGTGCTAGTATGGTCAACAGTCCTACAAAATGCAACTTGCCGTGTGGCGTATTTCACCCGAACCTTCCTTCAGGTGAAGAGAAATAGAAAGTATCAAACCGAAAATCTATAAAAGGGAATTAAGCTACCCTGGACTCCAACTGATTCTGGAACAGGCATGTCCAGACACACAGACATTCCCAGATGAATTGTTCCTGAAAAAAGAACGTACAATTGTATCTTAAGAGAAGATGCCTTTGATTGCATTTCTTTTCAATAATTTGTGGAGTTTGCTTTACAAACAGAGTCACCTGAATGCTAAGACATAGTGGAAATACCAGTGGAGCTGCAAAACTCAGGGCTAAATGTCCAGAAGTGAAAGTGCAACAGTCCAAACTACATCAGAAGCTGGAAGAAAAAGAACTTACAGGTCTCCAGTCTTATGAATGCAAGCCTATGATCACCTGAGAACACGAGGCTCCGCCAAACCTATTCTACAGAAATGCTTCATCACAAATTCATCTGATTTGAATCAAAAATCAAAAGCTTGTCCCCAAGAGAGGAAAGACCAGGACCTTTCCAGTCCCTGGTTCTATTATGACACCCTTGACAATAAATCAACAGAAAGTTTTTTGGGTGATCTTAGAGCAGTAAATAAGGGCCATTGCATTACAGTGATGAATAGAAGATTTAACACTGGATGAAGAAGAATCCCAGGGACAGGTAAAAATAAAGCTTGTGGAACTGATGTAAAATATTGTCCTGGTTTCAGCCAAATACAGGGTTAATTTTTGTAGTACCTGTGAGGGGGTGGGGCCTGGAGCTGTGTGGGCATGGCCAAGACCCAAGTGCTATTTGGTAATATCTTCAGTCACTGCCAGGTGCAAGGAAAAGGGACTCTCTCTCTTCCAAGAAGAAGGATGTCCCTTTCTGGTCAGGAAATCAAGTGTGGTGGGCATAGGGTCTGTCCACCATTGTTTCATTGTCCTAGGTTTGGTGAGCATTTTGCACATAAATCACCCTCTCTTTGTACAATTTTATAATTAGTATTAGTATTGTTGCTGATGTTTCTGTTTAATTTCTTATCTCATTGCGTTTAGTCCTTATCTCAACCCGGGATCTTTGCCTTTTGTCCCTGCAAATCCTCTTTTCAGCCACCCATGGGCAGAAGCAAAGGGGAGGGGAAGTGAGCGAGCAGCACGTGGTTTTGGAGTCTCAGGGAAGGGGGTGCTAAATTGGGGGATACCATCCTAAACAGCTACAGATGTATCTTGAAGCAGTGCCAGACCTTGCTGTTTGAATACAGCTTGGTCTATCAACCTTTTGTCTTCCTTCTCTTCCTCTCCTCCTTTTTCCTCCAAAGATAGACAAGAAAGTACAGGGAAGCAGGCTACTGAAACACATCTGGCACCCACGCGGGCTTTTGGCAACAAGGGTTTGGAAGGAATTCTAGGACCAGTTCTGCCATGCACACCATCTGCTCATTTCTGATCTGTCCTTCATGTCTTACCCCCACAGTGCACAGGATGGGCTGGTAAACTCAGGTCTCGATCACTAGCTGAAACAATAAGGTCTGAAGCACTTGGCATTAGTGTAGCATCTTTTGACTGTGGGTACAGACCATCATCCTGAACATTTGGGAGCTCTAGAGGAGATTATGCTACATGCATCAGAGTGACACAGGCAGCAAAGAGGTCTTGATGAGCTCCCAAAACTGATTTTAATTGCGCTATTTCTCATCTGCATCCCAGCTCACTTGTTTTACTTCACACATCTCAAGGACAGCCTGAGATTTCACACTCAGTAAAGACATTAGCAGAAAATATCATCATGTCCAGAACTTTTTAATGACACAGGGGCTTTTGAAAACCTCAGTTAGTGATTGATACCTCCAGTTTCTAAGTTCAAGCATTCGGCCTCTGGTAGATCAGACCATCAAGGTTTTTCAGTTTGATACTGCTAAACCTCTGCAGTCCCTTGACTTTCTGTTGGCTTTTGAGAAATAGATGTTTCTGAAAACATAAATACACATCTATATTATTTTTCTCTGCTTGCCTTACCTGCTAAGATCAGCTTTCCACCAAAGATAGAGGTACAGTTTGTACAGTGAACTGTCCTGCACCCTGTCTCTTTTCTCTGTGTTAACTATTTCTGTTAAGTTGCAATGTGAGACAAGCTGCCTTTGAGAGTTCCCCATCTGCACTTTGGGAGTTTCACAACCTCTGCAGTCCCAGTGATTCATCCATTTCTTTTTTTTTAATTGAGAAACATATTCTTGGGGAAAACCAGGGCCTTCGAAGTATGGCATCTAGGAGCAAAACACACAGTAAAATGTCCAGAATACCCTTCCATGACTCTGACAATGACTAAATCACAGAACACTTTAAGCTGGAATGGATCTCTGGGGATTTTTAACAAAAGCCTTCTCTAAGCAAAGCTAGCTACAAAGTTAAATCAGGCTGTCTAGAATCTTGCTCACCCATGTTTTGGAAATCTCCAAGCATAGGAATACCACAACCTCTCCTTTTAAAATTATTTTCTAAGTGAAAGAGCAAGAATCTTAAAAGCTTACAGATGGTGCTTGCTCAACCAAAATAACTGGAAGGTAAAGCCTCTTCCTCATCCAGATGTCTGATATTCTCCAGCATCCAGGCCCCTAACATCCCTGACAAAAATATAAAATCATAGCAAGATCCTCAATAATGCCTTGAGATGTTTATATCTGCCCACTTTGTGTCATGTCCATTGGCACTTGCGCATCTTTGACTCCCTTTGGAAAAGCACTGGGAAGTTCTGTTTAGAAATTAAAACAGACTGGTTGACTATTCATCTTGGTTTATTTGCAAGGGTCTTCACCCTTCTGTTGCAGGACTGTGCTGCTGCTGCTGCATCCCCCTTCCCCTCCTCCCCTATAATTTAGTGATATTACTTGCTTTTATCCTAGACAGCTGTCTGTCATACTCAAGAAACTTCTATCATCCAATGCACTCCCCAACTCTGCCTCTGTCCTTTCTTCGTTTTAGGCTTTACAGATAAATTAAGGACTTCAAAGAGAAGATCTAGGAAAGAGTCTTTCTTTTTCAACTTCCCCTCCTGTTTCTGTCAGACTTGGTTTGATTCTGCCATCCCTGAAACATAATAAATAGCAGCACACAACCAACTGCATCCCATGGCTCACAGATTCAGTTAACTACTTAACTACTTAATGCCTCAGAGGTAACACTTGTTTGGGAACTGACAAAATGGCTCAGGCCTGGAAGAGAATTTCCCACATATTCTCCAGGCTTCTTTGCCTGGCTTCTTTGCAGTCTTTTTCTTCATCTTTGCATTAAGTACAGCTAGTCCAATAACATAAAGTCTGCCTGACTTCAATTTTATGTTTAAATATTAGCAGAATGGATTTTCTTCCCATTTTAAGATTCTGTGTACCCTGGGAAGATAAAGAAAATTTATTTATTTGACTTCATTCTGTTTAAATAAAAGGAAGAAATCCTTAGCAAATAACAGCATTGCTTGGGGTTGTTTTTGGGGGGTTTTTTCTGTTATAGCATAGAGCCATTAGGCATGAGCTCTAAAACCAAGTATCATACCAGACATTGAAGAACTAACCTTAGAAAACCCAGACAACTCTCATACATGTCTCTGTCTGATATTTGCTAAAGATTTACTTCATGGAAATATGTTCTGTGTCTCCGTGGGTTTCATCATTTCATAGTCCACAAAAGAGTGATTCTGTGCATTACCAATGTCTCATTTCCTGGGAATTTACTGAGTGGAAATACTACATTTTCTTGTGTGGTTTCCAAGAAAGAATGTCTGAACAAGAAATAGACCCCACATTGCTTCGTAGTGATCATGAAGAGGGAAACTCTTACAAGCTTACTTCAGGTCCTTCACCATGTTGATGCTATTTCTTCAACTGCTTAGGTGGGAGTTTAAGAAAGGACTAAGCTTTAAAAGTTGTAGGGAGAGAGTAGCAGGCAGATTTCTTACCTTTCACATGTGTCTTCTTTCTGCTGCAAAGCAGGTCCAGCTAATGTAGAGGTAAGCAAACCATTTCCAACACAGCTAGGGTCAAACTTAATGTAAGGATTTGTGCGCAGTATGAGGAGCCATCCAGAAATGTAGCAACGGATGTGGAAAGGGTTGATCAGGCCAACCACACCTCCCACCCTTATGGCATTCAGACTTCTGCAAAGACAGCTTTGCAGCTAGGTATAACCCACACAAAGGTTCATCTCAGGTATCGCAGTACAGAAGGTCTGCTGGCAAGGGACATGGCCAAAGTGACACTCTGGCTTCTTGAATTTGGTCATCAGCAACCAGGGTTCACAGACTAGAGAGAGTCCTGTCTAAGCAGAAGAGCTTTTTATCTCAAGTCATTCATGTCCACATATTTTCCTGCTACTACTCTAATTTCTTCTTTATTTTGCACCTTCCAAGGGCATGACAGAAGGCTATGCAGACTTCACTACATAAATAATGACAGAACAGCCTTCGGCAGTGCTGAATGGAGAAGAGGGTGTCATTCTGCTTTTGCTGTTGAATAATGCTGAAGCCAGTGTGACTCATCAATCCCAAAGTTAAACACCCTGATAATGAGGTGAAGATGTGGCAGAGCAGGTAAAGGACCTGACAAAGGAACAAGCAAGTGATACTACTGATGACTTACCTAAAGATGCTGAGCTGACACAGCTGGCCTGGAGACATCCAACTGTCAGTCAATCACCCCAGTCCCACTTCCTAATTTTTTTTAAAATACCCCTTCTAGGAGTGTGTATGGAAAGTTTTGATAGCTTTAATATAATTGCTTCAATATAATTAATATAATTGCTTCAATATTGCTTCCGAAATAGTGCACTATACTATACTAGTAGTTATAGCTACCCATACTGTGTCATAAGTAATTCTATTTAAGATCTCTTAGTTTAATCAGTATCATAATAAATCATTTGTATTTATATAAATATATCTGTTTGCCATCCTTAAACATGCAAGACAAAGTTGTATAAAGAGTCAATTACACCTATATAGTCCTTTAGACATAAATCATTGACAAAGTCTGAGGCTAAGAGTGGATCTGCCACACGTAGACTCCTCCCTGAAAAGAACTTTAGAGAGCAAGGTGGTCCTTTCTGCACCTTGTGACTCAGTGGGAGGGCTTCTCTGATCAACTTTGTCTGAAACTCCCATTCTGCCCACAACAAGCAAGGAGAAAACACAAAGGTTAAAACAAAGGTGAGAATACCTGAGGTCCAAGCTTCAGCATCCAGTCTGCCAGCTGGGCCTGTGTCAGTGTTTCATACTGTTATACACCAAGTAAGCTGAGTGGATCACTTGGCCTCCACAAGGCTTAAGGTGTCAGTCAGTGCAATGGCCTTACCCATTCTTACACCACTTAGTCTTCTAAATGCTTGGGATTCACACCCTAGCTTTGAAATCCCAGGTAGATACAGGCCCAGAATGGACAAGAAGCTGCTTTTGACCCAGAGAAAAAAAGCTTTTCAGAAAATGCCTGCCTTGGAATATTCTGTGCTGATCAAAAAGATCAAAGATGGTAAGAGCTGAGCATTGCACTAGCGTTTTGCAGCAAGATCATAGGTGTTCCCTCAGTTGCTGAACAAGCAGATCCATAATGGCTCTGTTCTCACTCAGCGCACTGCCTTTCAAAATCAGAAAGAAGCTTCCCTGTATTTTCTAAAAGCACAGAAAATGGTGGAAAGGTATTACTCATTTCAGTCCTCTGCATTGGCAGAGGTCATCTGGACTCTAGACTGCAGCACAAAGGGGTGAGCAGAGAAGTGCCCATACCAGTGTGAGCATAAATGAATGCAGGTACACTTCTACCGCCAAAAAAACTGTTCAAAACAGGATACAGTGACCCAGGTATGACATGTACTCTATTTGACTTTATGCTCTTATGGCTCATTGCAGAAAACAAGAAGTGAAGCCAGTGCTGTCACTGGAGGTTGCAAGTTTTCCCAGAACAGGAAACTGATAGGGGCTTGTAAAATAAATTGTAGAAACACATTTATTCATTAGCGCAGACAAGAAGAGGCTTCAGTGCTGTTTTAACGTGCAAGTGGCTGCCAGTCCTGCTCTCTAGCTTATTATCCGGGCAGCATACCTGACACTTTATCTGCCTCTGTGTAACAGAGGTCGCACCACCCTCTCAAATGAGGCACTTCTCTTCCCCACCTCCTACACTCAAGCACAACAGTGTGCTCAAGTGGCTTGTGCTTATTCTTCTAATGGCTTGTGTTGATCTTCACCAGCAAACAAATACATATTAGTCAGATCTCCTCTTTCCCACCAACCAACAGATTCAGCTCAGGTCTTCAGAGGATTTAGGAGTAAAACATATTTTGTAGCAGTGGAAGAATTTATCCACTAAAGCTATATTCTGTGCCTCTGAAAGAGACAGGGAAGAGAGGAGCACAGCATTAGGCACAATGACAAATCCAGTCCTGTCTTGGGAGCTTATTTTGCCAGTAAGTTGTCTCTTAAGTTTTGTGACAAAAGAAACCAACCACAGAGAAAATGAACCCTGCAAGCTTTACGACTGGCAAAAATTATTCTTTATTTCCCTGATCACACAGGCTGGAAACCTGAGTTTTGGATGAAACCTAGTTTCTCTTTGAACTTTGGAAAAAAGAAATTATAGTCTGGCATACTCCTTAAATTTCTCTGTGGCATGAAGGCTGCAATTCAGTGAACCTAATGACCAAGCTTGAAGATTTGAGCAAGATCAGTTAATTCCCTGGTTAGGCTGTGAGTCCTTGAAGTGCTTTTCTCATTATCCTTCCACTTTGATTTCAGTCTCCCCCATTAAGGAAAAACCTAACTTAATTCAAATGAGTAGATTTTCCCTTTTTCCACTTTAAACAAGAAAGAGAGCAGAAAGACTAGTAAGGAAAACTTTGCAATCTAATAATAAGATTTCTGTATATCCAGATGTTCAAAGAACACCCCTGTGGCAAGGGTCCTAGTTACCAAAATGCAGCAAACCCCTGCAAAAATAATAATATTTCAATCAGTGTTCCTTAGCAAGATACTCATAAACCAGATGGTTTATTCATCTACAAGATTTTTCCTACATCTTTAAATGATTACTTGCTACAAAAGCACTACTTTCCAGTGAAATCCTGAGAAGCAGTCAAAACCAAGTTTATATTCTGTAAAAATACCTGGAACAGTTGGAGCATTGTCTGTCTTTCCCTGAAAGACCTCCCTTGGCAGGGTTGGATGGGACATTTTCATCTCCTCAAAAAAAAATATCAACTGTATTACCTTCTGCATCTTTTGGTTTGTTGTTTTGATTTGAATCTTCCCTGACTTTTAGCTTGCTTCCTTGGAAGATTATTAATATGACACCACCCTGTGGTATAAACTGTGCCACATCATCCTTCTTTCTGCTCTCCCACTGACAGAGGGATACAAAGAGTTTCAGCCCTGTTTTATGGTTGTACACAAATAAAATGGAACAGGCCACGAGCACTAGCTTTCAAACAGTATCCCAGCTATTTTTCATATCCTCTTTGCTCCCACTCCACATTTTCTTTGTTCTTTCCTATACTGCCCATCTGTATGGTCAGCATTGGTGGCTAAAGAAATGCAGAATGGTCTTCTGATCAATGCCTCTTGGGATCGTAAAAGTCATCATCTCTGTCCTTGTGGGTGCTCATTTCAGTTCATCAATCTTTCCTTATCTTCTGCTTTTTATGTAACAAGTATCTTTTAAACTTACTGTGACACAACTGAGCGGTATTACAATAATACATGGAGGCCTTGTTTTGAACAGTTTCACTTTCACCAGGAAGAACTTCCTAAGAATATCAAGGAATTATGATAGGTGTTAGGAGTAAGACGGTGTGAAATATACCCAGCAATAGAGCCAGGAAATATTTCCACTCTCCTCATAATCAGCTAGCCATGCACCTGGTGCTGACTTCATTCACTGCCACAGAAACAACTGTGGTAAGAGCCAAGCTGGATCCTTGATTTCACATCATGATGACTTAGCAAACTTCACTGACTAACCCTGGCAACAGATCTGTGTACTGAACACTAAAAAGTCTTGGGGATGACATCCCAAATCAAACCAGAGAACGCTGCAACCATTCCAGAAGAATAGCTGTCTACCAGGGAAAAAAAACTAATGACCACCACCACCCTTCTCCCAAAGCCCTAAAACACTTCTTAAACCTCTTTAAAGATAGCAGAAACATGCAACATCAGATGCGTTGCATGGTAGAACTCAGGCTAGCTCTACAATCAGAGTGAGAGAATTCCCACTCACAGGGCTCTTAAAGAGGTATTTGGAAGTCATTCCTCATTTTACAGTGACCTCATCATAGATTCATACTAGTTTTTGCACCATAACCCATCTTATCAGAAACAAAGGGGCCAGGGGGGGAAATTTAGTGTAACTTGAACAGGCTAGGTGAAAATACATCATCCAAACTGCACAGTGAGAAAAACAAATGTATCTGAAGGGAAAAAATCAAGGACAAGCAAACAACTGGAAAAAAAGAAGTTTGGCAGTTCCCAAAGAACAAGTTAATTATTACTAATGAAGTAATTAACATTTTTTAAAATCTCTGAAAAAATGAAATTGGCTATGCAAGTTCTAATTAATACTGTAATAATTTATCACAACATAAAATGAGAAATCTTTGCTCCTCATTAAAGCAATAACTCAGTAGAATTTTATCGGAAAAAACAACCATGGGAAATAGGGCTGGAAAAATCCCAAAGAAACCAAACACTCCATTCTCCTACCATGACTGAAAAGCTGTTCCTGCATCACTTTATCTGACGGATTTTTTTAAACTGGAATTTCTTCGGAGGAAGAAATTCTACCCCAGCCCACCCCCAAGAAGGAATATAGATTTTTTTCTACCAGGTACCTGAATTCTGTCCACTTTTTCCCTCCCCCTTCTTATGTCAGTATAAAGTTTGTCATCACAATGTGCATGGAGAACAGTTATCTCCTCCTTCAGTAGCAAATATGGAGATGTTTCAAGCCTGTCAGTGTACAGTCATGGCTAGTTTAATCTGATGCTGCGTAGGCAGGGAAGTTGAAGATCTCAAGAAGTCTCTTTCAATTCCTGATATTCTGTGCTTCTGAGAGTATAAAATATGAATTAAGATCCAAACCAGCAGGCACTATCCATCAGGTAAGGGTTTGGTCCAAGAAAGACCAGTGTGCTTTTCTGGGATGGAAAGAAGCTGCTGCAGACTTCATTAGTTCACATTCTCTGGCAGTCAGGACAAATTTTGTCAGAAAGATCTGTCTCCATGTATTACAGGCAGCTTGTTCAGGAATCTGCCTCAGTACAAGATAATGTGATGGTATGGAGCAAAAACTGAGCTTTAAAAGGCAGCCATCATCTCCATGTCCACTTGGTGCAGCAAGGGACCTTGCTGTCACTGCTGTGACACCCCACCTCACAAAACGAACATAGCACATGGCCCAGATAACAACTGTCCTCACAGCTGAAAAGGCAAGAGCCAATAAAGGACAAAGAAAGATTCACAATGCTTTTTCCTCAGTGCTAAGGAAATTCTGGGCTGTTGGTTGAATCACAAATAACAGTTTGCTGTGTGCCTGCAATAACAACAAAAGCTTCCAAGGCATCCATTTTTAAGTTGTTTCCTGAGTTTCAGGTGCACTTTAGGACTTAGATTAGCTACCAAGAAAAAGTAAAAAGCACAACGAAAGTAATATTTTTTCTTTTCTCTTACTATCTTATCCCTTGCCTTCCTGTAGTATATTTTTCTCTCATCACAGTGAATTATGAGCAAGCCAAGTGTCTAAATATCAGAAAGGGATTTTAATTTTCTGCATGTGCAAAATTTTCTTCAGGATGACACATGAAAGGCTGTAGACCGCAATAACTGGTATACAAGGAAGCCACTAAAAGCTGGATACTTATGCTTCCTCAAATCTCTTATCCCCTTCATGATCCCACTCACTCCTGCTGAACATCAAATCTAAACGGTGTTTTCTTTCCCTTGCACTCTGGTAATTGAACTGTAAACTGACTCTTTATCCCATCAAGGCATCCTATCAAATGTGCTATAGCACCATGTTAAGTGAAATATACTAACAATTCTCCTCCAAAACTGCTCTGGCAAGGGCAATAGGTAAAAGAATGCTGCCAGTAATTTCATCTGCTAGAACTCATATTCAGAGCAAAATATTAAAGAAAAAGCTGGAACTTCTCTGCTTCAAAAGAATCAGCAGCTGTGTGTGTATTATTCCCCACAGAAATTATTTTTTCACTGTGACACACAACATTGTGCCCTGCAGAACGATGTGGCACTAATGGGGTTTTCTTTAGAGGAGAATATCAAATTGAAAGGCACAGTCAACACAGTTTACCTGAGACCCTCCGACAGTTTGACGAAGACAATTGTGGACTAAAGACTGTGGCTGTTTTACAGGAAAAAAACCACCAACGCTTACACCACAGAAGCATGCTAACATCTTGAACTAAGTTTTGCCTTGTAACTTCTTCATGGAACACGGGGAAATGGCAAAGTTAATTCCGAGGAATCAACTGGCAAGTTTAACTCCTTGAAATTAATTTACACTGAAATATTTGTGTTTCCAATAGCAGGATGACTACCATCCTGGTAAACCCTTCCTAATATATCTAGGCTACAGGCATAAGGTTAAACTGTTGCAAGGCAAAATTTATTTTGCTAGAGGAAGGCAAGAGAAGCAAGCAAGTTCTTTAACCTGCACAAAATACAAGGCTCCTGGGAAAAGAAAAAATAAAACAAAACAAAGAAACAAACAAACAAAAAAAAACACACAAAAAAAACCCCAAATAAAACCAAAAAAAACAAACCCAAGAAAAAACAACAGTGAAAAATGAAACACAGCAACAGCAGCACTTGCGCATTATACTTGTAGGTAGAGTTTTCAATTTAATTTCAAAAGCATTCTTACTGCCATCTCAGGCAAAAAAACAAAGCCAAGACTTGACATATTCCAAGGCCAATCCTTATTCTGAACATTTTACAGACATCTTGTGTTAAAATTGTTATTCTGAGTTGGATAATAAAGGAAGTCTGAATTCCCAGCCCATGAAAGTGTTTAATGGCTTAATTCATGATTTAACCAACTGGAAAGTCTCTTGGAAGTTCTTAGGTGTCATGGCCACCTACATAATATTTGTACAAAGTCATGTGTCTGGTTTTACCAAATGAGAGAGAGAGTTATGAAAAAAATTATGGAAAAAAATAAGGAAAAGTTGTCTCACACCATCCTATTTTTCTAAGAGCTGAGGTGCACACATTTCTAAGTATCTACCTTTAGCACCCTTCATGCAGAAGAAATTTGTTCCAAACAGGTGGCTCTCACAAAAAAAAATGAAGAGAAAGCTACAATTGCCAAGCTTCTGCTCTTCTGTAAAGACTTCCCCACTTCAGCCTCAACCATTTGATTCACCCATCTCTTGTCAGCATTAGAGCAGAGCCTTTTTCTCCATTTTTTTCATTAATGCTATTTTTTCAGACCAGCTTAAAAATTAACAACAACAATAATAACAGCAATAATAGTTTGAAATTACCAAGAGGGAGCTGTCCCCTTCATCTGAAAGCAAAAAAGATAGAGAAAGCTGATCTGTTTTCTTTGTTGCTTTTCTTCAAGAACTTTCTAATCAAGTAGGTGGGGCAGTGACCTGGGTTCCTATCTCAAGCCACACTCATCAACTTGTATAAAATCAAGTCATCATACCTAGGTAAATTGGGGAAAGAAAAAACAAGTGAGCCATAATCTAATTATTCCAAATAAATTGTTATTTTGCTGCAAATTTAGCGGTATCACTCAATCTTCTTTAATATCTAGGGTGCTGTTGTTTATTCTTCACATTGCCAGAAGATCATAGGCAGATGATTGGCAAGTGATGGAGCTTTCAGAACTCATCCTGCTTCTTCTACTTTCCATCAGAAAAATAACTATTTGTTTAGGTGAGGGAGCATATTCTATGGCTCCCTAACTGATCTAGTGAATATTTAGAGACAGCTTTGCAGAAATAGAAAGGTTTATGGCAAGTAGACAAATAAATTCCATTCATTTATGAAGGCTAAGCAAGCACTGTATAGCAAGAAAACTGTACAGAGGCTGTGCTCTTGATTGATCGGATTCAATTACTGCCAGGATCAGAGCTAGTGCTTTCGAGAGTCCCATTTCCTACAAGTGCTTTTCAAGAGTTTTTGTGAGTCTGCTTCAATGGCACAGCAGTGTACCTTATATCTTCCACAAGTCCTCTTAGAGTACCAGGAGACAATGTGGATTTTGTCACTGAGAATGCGATTTCCACTTTTGATTACGCAACTGTCTTCAATAAGAACTTCTTGAATACTTGAGATATGCACTGGGAATCACACACCTCAGAAGAACCCCTTCAGGTGTGGGGCCATAACAGATCTCACTGCATTTCCCCATTCCAATCTGAATTCCAGAAAATGGGCTTGAAGATCAAGTGAAGGGATGAAGGGCAAGATACAAAGCCCTCAGGCAGAAATGGATCTTCAGGCAATGTCTAGCAGGCTGGTGGAACACCTGCATGTAGTGCTGCAGACACGAGAAGGTTCCAAAGGTTCAAGGATAGGCTGCACAAACTCACTGCAGATAATTCCACTGAGGATCATTAAATACAGAAAACTTACCTATATTCAGAAAGCCACTGGACTAAAGGTAGAGAATGAGAGGGATGAGAAAATACTACGGGAAGTTATTATTTTGCCTTGTACTTATATTTTCATAAAAAGCATTCCTTTGGCCAGTACTGGAGACAGCTGCTGAAATATAACAAACCATTGGTTTGATAGAGTGTAGACCTGCCCTCCTACACATGTTTCTGGAGTATTGGATCCCAGAACAGTAAAAAGGCCCTACAGTGAGCAGATGATGTGAGACTCTGGTGAAACAAACAGTGTGAGCTGCCCACACCACACACAGGATCAGTAAGGTCTGTGTTTCTCCACTCAGCCTTTTCAGAACTTTAAGAAACCTACACATTAACCTCAGTGGTACAGGACGTAGGCAGAAATCTGCCTACCTCTTTGCAGAAAAGGACAGCCAAAGCTAGCATCTAAATGACAGTAGGCAACAGCTTTTTGGTAAGATTTTCTAAATATTATGTATCCTAATTACACAAATGGACAGCCAATGAGTTGCAAATTCCCCAGTAAAGCCTGCTAGCACAAGATCTTTTAATTCTACCTTTGAAGTGAGTGATTTACAGGAAATGAGCTGGAGATTTCAGTGCTGACTGCAATCAAGACCCTTATCTTTACAATGAGCATGATTTATAGCAATTTTATGCTAATAGCTCTCACCCAGCATTATCACGAGAGAATATATGTCAAAATTCTTTATTCACCCCAAATCACAGATCAGCCAGATCCCATTCAAACTATCTGATTAGGACCTACAGAAACGGAAGGCACAGTGTGCTGCACACAATGACTTTCACAACCTTTTATGCTCTCATCTTACTTTGGACAGCTTATAAAATGGCAGAACTTTGTTTTGAATGACAAATACAGTTCAATACAAAGTGCAGGTTTGGGGGTGGACATCCAGCTCTACAAAAATGGGGAATATCAAATTCTTGTCCTTCAAATACCATATCCAATTAATTTTTCACATAAACACTCCCTAGCACCCAAATAAAGAACCCTTATGACTATCAGGTATGTACAGAGGTAACATGCATGGATTTGAAAGCCACAGCTACTGCAGGCTGGACAGTGTTCTGGGGTAGATCCCCACTATGCTCACACAGTTCCTGCCTTTCCAACACATCCACTGTTGGAGGCAATGCTGGGGTAGACGGTCCTTACATTGGATCTGACAAGAGTCCTGCCTTCTAATATGCTTTTGAACTGACTATAAACAGTGAAACAGACTGTACATAGTTATTCTGGTGTGCCCACTGTTCAAAAGGAAAGATTAAACTTACAGCATGAGGCCGTACAATAGGAATTGAATCTTGAGGGAATTTCAGTGCAAAGCAGCTGCTAGGAACTAAAAGGAGCTAGGGCACAGAAACAGAATTTTCTGTATTAAGATTTGTCTGGCCAGTGCTTATTCCAACTGGATTTGAAGTGAAGAATTTCAGTTTACACAACTGGAACTGTGTTGTTTTTTATGAGCCAGCCCAATCCTGCTGCATACTAAGCAGCGCTGAGGGCCACAAGGTGGTATCTTTCTTGCTCAGCACTTTTTCCCTTCCTATCAGGATCCCCTCTGTGTTCATCCTTGGTCTATTTATAACAAATGCTTTCCTATAGGCCTGCTATGCCAAATACCAAAAATTGCTCCCACTCACTGCAAGGCAGAAATTCTATTCCTGTGTAATTTATTCTGTCTTTACATTTCTAACCTAGGGGACAGTGCAGATTCAAACCATTTGCAACCTTTCATCATTTTCAGATATTTGTATCCTGCAGTAATCTTCTCCCACATAGATTAGTCAGTATGCATCACCAATAAATAAGTACATGTAAGCACAGAAGCTGCTGCTTTTGAGAGATACATGTAAAAGCTGAGTTCTTAAATTCTGTAAACTAGCCTGCATGTCTGTGAAGTCATATCAATGGAGAATATTCCCTGGTGATTAGAGACCTGCAATCTATTTTGGTACATGTCAGAAAAAGTGCAGGACGGGTAACCTACATGCACAGTGAAAGTCAAAATTGTAGCTCATCCTCAGGAAAAAAAAACCTGTTTTCAGACCTGTGTCCTTGTTGCATAAAACTTTGGACTGGTTCAGGCTGTAATAATGAGTGTTTGATCAAGCATATATCCTTCCTGGTCATTCATTATCAGTAAAAATATTGGTATCTTTTTTAATACCCTCTACTTTCTTCTTTTTAATCCTTTCCAACTAGATTGTGGATGATACCTGCATTACATGTATTTTCTTCTTCAGTACTCTAAGTTTGCGCATGAGAGTTGGGGCTTCTCCCAAATCCATAGCTGGGAACTATGCCCTATGCTCACCTGTGTGTCTGCACTAAAACCATACCGAAATGAAAGGCTAGCCAGGATGAGATTCTCTGTGGGAGCTTCTCTGTATGACATCTCCTTCACTGAGAACACCTGGTTGACCCCAAACTCCATGATGTGGATCACCTATGCAGAGACCCTTTTCCACTGCTGATCAGCCACACTCCTGGGATCAGGTTGGTCAGTGCTGTGCAGGCAAGACCTCTCATACTCTATATATATGAGTATAAAGGTAAGTGATTGTATGCATATACTTCCTTTTGGTAATCTTGTAATAACAACAGGTTGCCCTGAGAAGTTGTGGATGTTCCATCTAGAAGTGTTCAAGGTCAGGTTGGAAGGGGCTTAAAGCAACCTGATCTAGTAGAAGGCAGAGGTATTGAAAACAGGTGATCTTTGAAGTTCCCTTCAAATCCAAAACGTTCTATGATTCTAAGAACTTGATGCATGATTCCCAATACTGATGATTCAAGCCCCCCCTGCCCTCAATCAGATCAAAGCTATCTTGCTCAGGACCTAAAGGCGCAGTGAAACAGCAAGCATCACAAAATAGGATAGGAAAATAGATACTAGAATGAGCGTCCCCATCACAAATTTATCTCAGGTACCCACCCCCAAGATATAATCCCCACTCACTGAGTACAATGTATGACTAAAGTCACTCAAGCTCCACCTCAACATGAAGAAGTAGTATAAAAATTAGTTAAAAATACAGAAATGTTGAGGGGAAAACTCCATCCTAACTTCTGGGATCTGTCAACAGGCTGGACCTGTCTTCTCCCCTCAAAGGGCCACCTCTTAGGTAAGAAAAGTACTCTGTGCCTGCTGAATGATTATCTCGAGGGGGAAGTAGCGCTTGCTAGTGTATTGCTTTGAATTAGTATATTACTTTGAATATACTTTCACAGTCATATATCACTGGCAATTCTCAAACCTTAACCTGTCACAATTTTGTTAATAAAGAGATTTATTCTTGTCAGGATGGCAAATTCACCCAGTTCACATCTCAGTGGCTGGGCTTTACCTTTGAGCTTTAATTCACTCGGTAAAGACCCTTCCATCCTTTGGAAAATACCGAACTGTCTCTGGCAGTTCTAAAGAAGCAGGATCCATTGTTAATACTGAAAAATTGTTCCAGTGCATGCAGGAGGGCTGAGGAGGGTACCACCTCTATGGCTGACAACAGTGTAAGAAATCTAGCTGGTCTCTAAACAAATGGTTAATTTTGCTGCTACATATCAAATGAGCAGAAAAGCAGTGGCTACTCAGCCCCAGGAAGACGGAGAGCAGTCAGACATTGTAATTACAGGGTATCATAAGCTCCCCCAAAATGGAAATGAAAATATAAGTGTCTCTGTGAGCTAATGAGCCCCTAAGCCTCAATTCCAACTAGCAGCTGCTTATCACAATTTTAAATCTGCTATGCAAAAGAACCCAGAAGCACAGCTGCATCTGAAGCAATACTGGAGACAGAGAACTGATGCAAAGAAAGATGGGACATGACCTAGAAGCATGGCTAGAAAAATGCGTGACTTCACATTCTTCAAATGGGCCAAACACCAAATGTTTAAAATGAGCGGTGAACAAGGTTTTCTGCTGCCAAGAATAACTGCCAGTGGCTGCACGAAACAAGGCCTAAGGACTATCTTATATAGAGAGATAGCAACTGATGGCTGTAGTCTGCGTGTCCTTGCAAGTCTCAACACATCATGGCTCTCACTGATGTTCTTGCCGGCTGTCGATAGCTCTGCACACACTTTCAGCTTTCTGTCGTGCAGAGATCTCAGTCTAGGCCAAGACAACAAAGAAGCAGCAACTATAAAGGCTTGACAAGTTCTAGTTTCCTCACAGTTTACAGAAAATAACAGAGCCCCAACCAAGTAAAGGAGCAACACATATGCCTAATTTTAGTTCATGCTTTTTACCATACTGACCCTAATTTATAGCATTTCAATATTAAAGCCACAAAACATTAGCTGGGACCACAGCAATCCCATTGATCTACATCTTCTTATGCTAAACATCCCAATTTTTCAGCTGTAGACAAAGCTATGTTTTAACATAGAGTGAAACTTTATACTTTTAAGGTGAAAACCAATGCAACTGTTAAAAACTGATGGGTTTTTTCACCCCTTTTAAGTCTGTGGCAAGGTAAACAGACAGTGACTTAGAGATCAAGAGATGGGGAGAGATGGGGAATAGGTTTTTAAGCATTTTTTTTTAAAGCACTGTTTTTGCTTAGACACTAAAACAAAGTTCCAGTTTCAAACATAATGAAAAAGAGAGAAAAACCACTAATAGAGAAACATTTGAATGCTCTTGAGATAAACTTTTTGTTGAGTGTCATGCCTCAATTGCAAATGGGACAGTGTGATTAATCCTTGAGTCACTTCCATTCTGTTTCTTCCTTTTGCAAACACCACTAATGAATTTCCAGTTATACAGTTTTAAAAGAACAGGCCAAGTTAACTTGTTTTGTGAACTCAGTGCACTGTTTTCCAGTACAGAAAGAACTCTTCCCACCACCCTATAGGCAGCCTACACACAAGCGGCCACTATACTGGCCACAATCACTGGGAAATCACACCTCCTTCTAATAGCTGGCATGAAAAAAAGATTGAATGTCAATGCTGCTAGAAGAAAGATCAAACATGGTCCTAAATTAGTACACCTGAAGACCACCAAGGGTTTAGATTTTTTTTTACAGAATGGAAGACAGAGCTAAGAAGCAATGTCTGTCTCTTCAGGCTGGAAACTTGAAGTGGTGTTTGACTGGTAAGTATATTCAAAATTCAAATGTCACCTGTAAGTTTATGCCAGTTACTCCTATTCAAGAAAAGTGCAACTGTCAGGCATAGTCAGAAAGAAGGACAGCATACCTTATTCACACCAGCTTCCAGCAATTGCTCAAGGGACCTACTCCCAGCACATGACACTGTACTCTTTTTTCAGCTCCTGTAAACCCTACTTCTCTTCTTGTGAAGATGGCAATCTCAGGTATTTGCCCCCATATCCTCACCTGTCATCTTCAGTATATTAGCCCTATTTAAGATCAGCCTCTTGTTGATTCTGCCAAGGGAGCCACAGCACATAAAAATGGCTCATGCTAGTTGTGTCTTCCTTCGTTCCTATACAAAACAAGGTCCCTGAAATACATACCACCATACAAACTGCCTCTTGCATGCTGAATTAAGGTTCAGATGCTTCCTTTTCTAATATGAACAGAGTACTTCTTTGAGAGGACTCCCACACTGATAGAAGGTTTTAGTTTGTTCCAAAAAAGACCAATATCCATCAAACCACAAAGCAGACTGAAGAGTACATGGAGAGAGGTAATAGCACAGTGCTAACAAGCAATAACCTGTTCCTTGCACTTATGAAGAATGCAATACTTTAGAAGACATAACACCAATAACAACTTGGTTCATTGGTTAGAGTGTAACACCCATCACAAAACTCATAGATGCTTTGCCAGCACTCCTTTCTAAATTCTAGAAAATTAGGGGCATGTCTCAGTTCAAGGATAACCCCAGCTCTGAGGCAGCTAATAACATAAGATCTGTCAGACACCATATTCTGCTCTCAGGATACCTCCTCATAGCGCTCAAAACCTTCTTTAGTTTCACAATACTTCTCCTAATTCCACTGCCCTACCAAACTTTCACAGGAGCAAGCAAAGAAATAAAAGAGTAAACCATTGCAATGAAGCAATAAAGTTGACTGCTGTTTAGCAGATTTGAAAGCAACTACAGACCTTCTTCTTTTTGCAAGCATTCCAAGCCAATTTTGTCTGTAGCTGTGACCTTCTGCCAGGAAGACAATCCTTATAGGAGCAATCTCAGCTGATGTGGGCATCCAGCAGGTATGGTAAAGCAACATGGCCTGTGTTCTCTCCTATCACCCTAAGTGAAGGCATTGCCTCTCACAGGTTCCTTAAAAGGTCAGTTAATATTGCTTCTTTGGGAGTACCTCAGAATTTCCCAGTTAACAGTAGTAGTTGTAGCCATCACTATGTTTGTAGAAGCTACCACCAAAAGGCTTCTGGAAAACACTTGTATTGCTTTGTCAAGTATGGAAGCTGATACACAATTGATTTGCTGTCAGGTTGGAAGAATGTGCTGCTGGTAGAATATTCTGCAAGGTCTATCATTCATTTTAATTAATGGTTTGAATGACAACATGGACACTTATCCCATTGTAAAGTGCCAACAAGGTGATGTAAGAAAGTAACAAATGCAAGTCTTGTTAGGAGACAGAATACTTTGCATTACGAGAGAAAAAAAACAGAGCAGCCATCAAGCACAACAGCCTTTCCTCAGTTCTGTATCTGGATGAGGGCAACCAAAAAAGGACTGCCACACAGGGCAAAATTAGCATTATAAGTCTTCTCAAATACTGGAATGCAACAGACAAAGTGCAAAACCAACAGTGCCTACTAAAAGAGGAGTATTCAAGTGCACAAGTACATGAACACTTCCTGCAAGAAACTCACTGGCAGTTTTGCTGAAAAGATGATGACAGATATATAAATTACTGTCACAGCTAAGGCATAGAATACATGAGATTACATTTTTCCCTGCCCCTACAATTATTACAAGATCACAATGAGAGGAAAATCAATGCAGTGTGCCAGGAAATAGCTTATATTGGAGTTTAAAGAGAAGAGCTACTAAATACATCTCTTCCTCATCCTGACATAATGTGAATATATCAGGCAGAAAATCATCCCAGTGTTCTGAGTCATTGTATTCTGCTGAAAATGTTTAAATGACCTTATAACCTTCACCCTGCTCTTTTTATTAGTGGCCAGAATATATGCCAACGCTGTATTTCATCCTTCTCTGCAAGGAAATATTACAGGTCCTTTTAATCACTTCATTATCACCTTTTGGGCCAGAGAAGGAGCACATGCTTACTCATAGGAAGAAGTTGTAAATGTTCCCCAGAGATCTGCTTGGGGAAGACACATTTTTTAGATGTTAAATAGTGAATCACTAGTCTCTAGTTAAAATGATTTGTGTTACTTTCCGTTATCAAACTGGTCTATCCACTTGAGTTCTGTAATGAGCTTGGTCAGGATCTTCAGCTGGAATGTTACACAGACAAGTTAATCAAGCTGAAGTTGAGATAACAAATAGCTTTTCATGACAAATACATCCTTTCACCAAAACGAGTCCAACTCTCTGCATCTTTTGGTGTTGTGTGGCTAAGTGGTTTGAAGCACAGCCATGTGCCTCTGCTTATGCTTACCTGCATAGATCATGCACCAGTGAAACCACATCACCAGCGTTTTTCAGGTAGACCATGTGTATTGGGTTGACCCTGAGTTGATGGACAGTCTTTAAGACCAATTACGCTTCTCACAATTTACATATTTAAACCGCACAGAAAGGCGGGACTTCCCCTTTTGGTCGGAGCTCGCTTGCTGGGAGGTGGGGGCTCCGGAGCCTCCCGGCCCCGCCGGGCCGGGCCGGGGCCACTGCCCCTTTCCCCCTTTCCCAACACTGCGGCACGGACCCTGGGTGGCTGGGGGGGAACTGCCTCAGAGCCGCAGGCAGCTAAAACCAGCCATGGACTGCTCACAGCTAAAACCAGCCATGGACTGCTCACAGCTAAACCCATCCAGCGCGGCTTCCGGGGACCGGCGGGTCCCTCTCTTCTCCACGCGGAGCCGGCGGAGTCAACGGGAGCCGGCAGAGCCTCCTGTCTGCAGCCAGCACACTTCGTGCTGAACTGAAGAAAACACCACGCAGCCAGCAGCACAAAGGGAGCGAGGCTTTCCCCACCGTAAAGCCTGAACAAGAACACCCTTCAGCATGGCGGCGTCAGAGTCAGAGAGGAAGAGAAGTGAGTCACATGGGACAGAGCTGGAAATGGCAACGGGAGAAAAGAGGGCGGTGCCGCGATTCTGGCGGGCAGCTTAAAAGAAACCTTCTTGCATGCCGTGGTAAGAACCTGTAATACCACAAACTGTTTGTCTCTTTAATCCATTTGAAGAACATGGGGGGATGGAGTATCTTCGTGTGCCTGTGAAGATTGTGAAGAATGCCGATGCCAGGCTTTATAGTAGTAAGAGGCTGTTAGAGACTTGTGGCGAAGAAAAAGCTTTTGTGTGCAGGCCAAAAGAACTTATCCTTAAAAAGATGAATAACCCCATGTGATGGCCCATGTTTTGCAGTGTGAAGGAACTGTGAGATTTTTCATGGGAGAGATGTTCTACACACAGCAGATGTTTGTTTCCGGGCGGATCTGCTGTTGGTGGCAGTTTGGGAACCACGTGCAACTGAAGGAAAAACCTTTTTTTTTTCCCTTAAGCATAAGAGAGAGACTTTTCAAGAACTGGAACGCTGACTAACATCCCATGTTCTGTTATCCTTTGTGTGAGCTAGGTAAAAGGAGAGAAGTGCTGGCTGGAGGGGGGGTGGGGGGGGTTTGTTTTTGTTTTGTTATTGTCTCTTTACTTTTAATTCTATTAGTAATAAAACTCTTTCATTGTACTGCAACTGTTTAAGGTTTGTGCCTGCTTTGCTTTTCTCCTAATTCTTATCTCACAGAAGGAAAATAAGTAAGTAATGAATATTTTGAACCAAAACCACTACATTTAATTGGTGTTTTCTGCCCGGTTTCGAACTCAACCCGCTACACCATGACAGCTGGAGTCCAGCCTACTTATGCCATGACACTGAACTGGAACACTGAAGGCCTTGCCCCAAAACGCAGCACCACTGCCTGTCCAGCTGGTATTCTCTCACACATTTTTTGCTACAGGCACAATCTCAGAAGAAAGTAATATTCAGGCAGACATTCTGCCCTCTGGTATAAACCAGACTGAGCTGCTCATAACCTGGAGGCCTGCTGACAATTCACTGGCAGTGTTGAAAAAATGTCTAGCAATTGACTGCCATCCAAGACCCAGAGGTCAATAATATGTCAGGAATGAGAGCTAAAGAAGGAGTTCTGCTTTTGATAGTGGGCTAAGGTGATGGCAGAGAGAAGAAAGCTCTTGGCTCACACCTTCTGTTCCCCAATATCCTTCAGGGGTTCAGAATATTCTGAAAAACAGACAGGACTTCCCATATCACCTTTGAAAAATTATCCTACAGGCCAGAAAATAAGAGAGAAATCTGTAGATAGACAATTGGTCTCATTTACCATGCTGGCATGTGCTCATGACCACAGAGTCAGGTAAACTCAGCCAGGTTTCTGAGTAGCTGATTACATGTGTTTTGCTCTCTATTCTTAAGCAACAAGGCTGCAAGGTTAGGCCAGCTTCTACAAGGAGCAGACAAGCCGTGACAGTACAGTTCTCTCCTCTCGCTATCCCAGGTGGGCTGCTTGTTTTGTTTTTGAGGGCATGGAACTGGATTTAAATGAGAAGAAAAAATCCCAATAAATCCTGTTGTGCCCAACACAACTAATTCCTTATTTTTGAGAGGGCAGTTACTGCCAGTTTTAATACATGTCTTAATGAAGACTGATTCATGAGCTGACTCCCTTATAAGGGCTTTGTAGTTAAAGAGACTGGGAATAGGAACCTTGTTAAAATAAAGCTCTACTGAGCATTTTGCATTTCAAGACAGTTACCTCTTATGACTTTCCCTATTTGGTTCTCTAATTAAAAGGTTAGCAAACATGAAAAGGGAGCATTTTACTGAACATAGGGAACCTTAGGTCTCTCCACTTGAGCCCTGAACTGAATTTAACTACTCAGAGGCCGTTCAGTGATATAATCACAGTGCATTAACCCCTACACATATGCTCCACTGGCAGTTGCAACACCTCTTTCAACAGCACCATGTGAATATCAGCCCTGTAATCCAGACCGCTGAGCTGTGCGAATTCATGGCTATCATTTCTTTGTCTCTGTCCTCACTGCTGGGCCCAGCAAACGCCTGGCTCTAAATAGTGGCAAGCATCAGAATCTAGACACATGGTTGCAGGAAAAATGTTGCAGCAGTCCAAAAAAGGGTTACAGGTTTATCAGTGGATAAGCAGAGAGCTGAGCCCTCAAACAAGAATTACTGTTTCACTTCCCTCCTTCCATCATTGTGATGGTCCTGACAGGTCACTGGGAAGAAGAGCCCCCAGAATTTCTATGGTGCACAGACAGAAGCTCTAGCTGTAACAAATAGCATTAGCAAAATGTCAGTAGATTCATGCTGTTACCACCCACCAGCTGCACCATTAAAGGGTGTCTACTCCTAAGGAATACATGACAAAGGGATGCCCAACAGTGCCGTGGAGGTAGACAAGGGTGATTTACTGCTCTGTGCAGGGCGATAACATGGGCATGAATCACAAGATGCCTTCAGAGAGAAGCTAGATTGGAGTTTGTGTGATAAGGTGAACAGGAAAGAAAGCATTTTCAGGACTAAGGCCTGCCTATCTTTCTTACATGAAATATGTAAAGCATTCTTGATCCTGGGCATGACTAAACAAACAAATCCCCTCTGTGCCTTCTCAGGACACTGAAGCACTCCTGAAGCTGAGACAAGTGATGCCAATTAGATTCTCCTGTTGGGCACTGCATTTTAGATGAGGAATACCACACGGATAGTCTGATCCTGGTGGATACATCTCAAGAGACCATTCCTAAGCTCTCCCGTTAAGTAGTTGTAGTGCTATCTTAGCACAAAAGTAAAACAAAAGGATAACATTCTGACATGAGGGTTCTTGGCATGAGGAAAAAAAGGAGACTGAAAGACAAGGCAATGTCCATGTCTGTGCCTGTCAGCTATTGAGAGGAAAGAAAATTAACTGTTAAAGTCACTATAAAAACACAAGTAGAAGAGGTACAGAAAAGAATCTGAAATCATATGTGTCTCAGATACTTTCAAATTTCAAATGGCACTCAGACCATTTGAAATTAAGTGTGGCCTTCCCTGTGATGTCAGTCATCTTTAAGTAAAGGCCTTCTAGGACATTCAAGGTCCTCAAATTACATGACTGTCTATTATATTCTGCGGTATCTCTGATTAATCCTTCTCTACAGACAAAAATTTCCCTACAAAGATTAATAGTACTTCATTCTTCCAAAATGTTTGAAGATGGAACAGTGTGATCTTTCTGTTTTGCTTAAGTGAGCTGCACTTGGAGCAGATCTGGCCCTTGCCATAACCAATGAACTCAGTCATCAGCCTTGTACACAGTCTCCCAGGATATCTGCATACTGCTTCCTTACCAGCCCATTCCTTCCTTCCTTATAGGGAAGTTCAGCACCAATGCAAGAAGGAGGATTTCTGAAGGCCCTTGTCCATGAGCTCTTCTCTGATCCCTGAGTAAGTTCTTAAGGCCCAAGATACGAAAGGAAGATTTTGACATACACGGACACTTCTTTCCCATTTTGCTGAAGCTGGTGCCTTTTCCTGATCTTAAAATGAGGAGTCAAACATGGTTAGAAGCGAAGAAGGGATTTTACCTTGGTGTTTATTTTAAGGATCTTTAGGTGCACATATCCAGGTCGAATGCACGAAAATGCACACCGCAATGCCCCCCACCAAGAGATCTGGTAAATATTATAGGTCTTACTAATTAGCATATCTATCAAAAATTCCCCAATGAGAGGCTTGAATGAGCCCTCCTCCCCAAGGAATCTTCCCCTGGATGGTTCTATCTTAGTTTACAGGATGTGTTCTGGAAAGGACCTTGGGGTCTGGGGCACACTAACCCTTACTTACAAAGCTTCTAAAATGTTTAGTCTCCTAGCTGAACAAACGAGTCCAAGAATGTAGGGAAAAAGCACTGAGAATACAGAAGTTGTAAAAAGGTATAACAGGGGTATAAAAGAAAAGGCAAAAATCTTCATGGCATCAAAGCCAAATGGGAATCCAGGCAGGTAAGGAGAGCAGCCACCTCACACTGCAGAGAACAGACTTTCCAGCTCTGAGACAGCTTTCAGAAACTGAAGTGGTAAGTGAGGAGCAAGATAGCACACAGCCACTGAAACTGGATAATGAGACTTTTCAGAGGAGGAATGGGTAGGCTTCCCCTGCCCTGTCATCAATAAATGTATTTACAGAATCAGCTTTCCCACTCTCAGAGACAGAAGAACAGAATTCCCATTGCTTTTTTCACCTGGCTAAGTCGTCATGCTCAAATGTGCAGGTGGCAACACTGCAAAGGCACATTACTCAGCTGCAGGTGATGCCATAACACAGCAACAAGCCATGCTAAGCATCCAGCCCAAGGAGACAGAAGGTACTCCTCCCAGCACTTGGAATCCCTTCATAAGTCTGGTGCTGGGTTCCAACCACAGCTTCATCCCTGTTGTAAATATCTCCCAAGAGATATCTGCCTAGGAATGTAATTGATTCTACACGTCTTCAGGGCTTATCAGTTCTTATTGGATCATTTCACACCCTGAACTTCATGAGGAGTTTTGCTTTCTATGTTGTCCTGCGCTGAACACATTTTCTTTTGTTCTGTTCCCTGGGCACAGAACAAAAGTGAGGGGAGAGAATAGATGAGGAAATTTATACAACACGAAGACAATGTCAGTTTTCATTAAATACAGTATTTTTAGCATGGACCACATGCTACCTGGCTGTCATGTCCTTAACCTAAAGGGTAATTTTGTTATGAAAGATTGCAGGATGGGAGTTTGGTCACCTCCTCCTACGTGGATGACTTATTTACCCTCCTAATGCCTCAAATAATTTATCAGAGAATTTGCACTGCATAAAAGTTATCAATAATGCACCAGTGTCAATGTGTTTTATGTACTCACTTCAAACAAAATATGAACCATGCTGTCCCTGCATGTGCTGACTTTGGGCTTCTTTTGGATTTAAAGCTTATTTCAAATCTTTCATAAACTAGACTATTACCTTTTTTTTTTCTTGCCACAAAATGGACACCTTTTCCTTGAATCAGTTTTGTATTCCATACTGCCAGCCAAGGCTACTGTGAAATATCTGTCATCCAAAAGCTACTAAACCCAATGTTTGTCACTTAACCCTAATCATAATTTCCAGCTAACCAGTAAGGCAAAAAATAAATTTCTTTATCAACTCCACTCTCTTTACATCTGCTTTATTCCCAACTGTAACATAACCAGTTATAATTGAGTTGCAATTTAATCAACTAAGTGGGCCACCCTGTGAGGAAAAACAGAGGGAAAAAAAAAAAGAAAAAGAGGAAAAAAAAGAAGAGAGAATCTAGGTCGCTCTGTCCTTAAGACAGCAAAACAGATAATTGCTTCACTCCACAGCATCCATGCTGCACTTGAGGTATGTTTGAAATCTTATGTAACTAATACCATCCCTAGGTTATCCAGACCATCCCTAATAATAAGCCATAAATACCTCTTCCATGCACATGAAGGTGATAGAGATGACTAATCCTTTTCAGACTGTGTGAAAACAAGGAATATTCCAACCCATGAGATTATGAGGGGATTTTTTTGAGGTTTTAAGGAAGAAAACTCCTTTGATTATTGTACTTGCATCTCCAAGGACTTAATAGAAATGCTGGTCTTCAGCTGCTGTTGATTGACAGATCTCTGTCAAGAAAGACAGCTGTAATTTTTCAATTACATTATGCCGTATCAAAGAAGTGCCTATGAGTGCCCAGGACCTTGCTGTGCAGATCGAGCACTGAGAGTCCCTGCTCACCCAGAGATTGTCTCTGTTGGGCTAGATTAGCTCTACTGTCTTTTAGTTAGAACTAATTTTTTGAGTACATAAAAAGGACCTAGTACAGAAGGATCTTGTACAGTGCAAAGCAAAATGTACTCTAAGGTGATCCCTGAATAAAAAACAAGACAAATAGCTACATAAGAACCAGCAATAAGACAGCATGCCTATAAAGAGAGAAAAAAAATAATGGGTGTTGTTAACTCAGGGCAGCCAATTCAAAATAGTCAGCTGGAGTAAAAACAGCATTGAAACTGACACAATCTACATTTAACCCAGGGAGAGGATTCAATATGTGAAGCAAATTCAAAACTTTGTGCACTTGGACTTCACTTCCCTGTGTGGAAATAGAACACTCTTGTCTGTGGTAGTGGTTGAGAGGATGCATTTTAACCACTTATTTTAGGCAACTGTTACTGCATCTGCCAGCATAGCAGGAGCACATGCTGTGGTCTTGGAGGAGAGGTGCTGAGTACCCAGTAGAAGGAGTACCAGCTGAAAAGTTCTACCAGATGACATTCAAAACACAAAACCAGAAGTCCCAATCAAGCACCTCAGCCATGAGGCAAGTCATTGTCTCCTCAACAGGGGATCTCAGGCCACATGACCAAAAAACATGTTAAACACCTTGACATGGTGTTCAGAGAGATGTGAATTGCAGTGGGACCTCTGCCTGGCACAGTGATCATCAGCAATATAACAACATGCACAATCAGAAGAAAGGGATGGCACATTCCTCCTCTTCCAGAAGACAGCATCTTGCAATGGCAGTAATCTGGATCTACCACTCACCTGTGTGCCCTTGCTGAAGGTTTCCTTTGATCAGGCACTCCTGAATTAGTCAGGCAGTTTTAAGGAGACCTGGTTGAAAAGTTATCAGCCATGGGGAAGGAGAATACAGGAGGCATTTGGGCCCAAGAGATTCAGTCCTGCATATAAGACATGGGTCTTTCTCTGAGTGCTGGGCCAGCACAAGGCACCCTCTGAAATCACTGCCAAGATAAGAGATCTAAGTCATGCTGCAATGTAAGCCTGTGTCCAGAATATTGACAGATAGCAGGTGCATAAACTGTGGCATGTAATCTGAGTCTAACGATCAGGAAAATAGTAAATATTGGTACTGAGGAAGAAAGAACAGCTTGTTTTCAGACAATTGTTGAAAACCAGGAAGAGGTCCCAGAGAAACACCTAATTCTTAAATTACTTATATCTCAACTGTAGCATAAAACAAAAAAATTACCAAATGCATTGAAAACAGCTGCTTCCACATAAATTGCAGGTAGAAGTTACCATGGAGGGAATTGCAAGCTATGCTTGTTACATGAAATTCAAAATCCTTGCCTGGGCTGAAGAACCACTGCTAGAAAGATATCCAGTGCAGCCATCTATTCTAGAAATTACTTTGTAAATCCACCAAGTCCTTTGAAATAAAATCACTTTCAATCTGAATCCAAAAGTTGATTCCAAATCGTCTGTGAGCATGGACATAATATAGCTGGAAGACCTCTTCTGTCATACAAATACAAGGGGGCTGAAATGTTTTCCGAAAAGGGAAAATTTACCACAGCTTTGTAAATAACTGACCCAGAGGGACACGATGCTGGTTCCCACTAAGCTGCATTCTGGACACCATCAGATGTTATCACATACTGGAACAAAATCAAAATTTAGTGTAAAATTGAAACCACTTTTTAGGGAAATTCTGTTATTATGGACAATCTCACAAGTGAAGACTCAAAGACATCAACTCTCTGTTGAGGTACCCAGGACCAGTAATTACTTCCTGCCTCACTGGCCCTACCTCTCTGAGAATGTACAGTTATTTCAACTGCACCCAAGACTCAGTTACCATTTCTTTGTGCTTGCTGCAGCAGCAGGATTCCCCAGAGAGAGTACCTCTCTTCTCTCCCACTAGTCAAGAGAAAATAATTACTGACTCAAGGACGCTCGTGGCCAATTTATTCACATAATCCTTTTACCAGTATTGTCTTTCACTTTAAGTAGCTCTTCCTTCACTGCAGTGTTCACCTCTCTCATGCATTTAGAGAGAGTAGTTTTGTCCCTGCTTAACCTTTTTCCTCAGCATTTTAATCTATTTCCATGTAATTATAAATTTCCTTTCATGCACCTTTAAAGCTTGTCATTGTGCAGCCAGGGTGACATGGAACAGAAACTTCTGATATTTAAAGGAAAACACAGAGGAGAAAGTTGCAATTGTCAAGAGAAGGGTTTTAAGTACATAGAATTAACAAAAAAAAAGAAAACAAACACCAAAATTAAAAAAGATTCATCTATTTCTAATGAAGTCTAGATTTTTTCCTAAATTTTCTTCCAAGAACTTTTATTCCCAGCTAGGACTGTGTAGAGGAGGGACTATATACATATGCTGGCAAAATCTCTGAGTATTTTCTTGTTCTCCTCAGTTTTTTTTGCTTACTCGTATTCTGTTTGGGTTTTCAATTTTTTTTTTTTTTAAGGCAAAAATAAATCTGAAGGAAACTGCAAAGAGAAATCTTATTCACAAAGAACAAAACATTTCACTCAGATTCAGGGAAGAGTAGCATGCATACACTTAGCTCCAGCATAAAAAAAATATCTGTCAGAGATTAATAATACATTTGTTTGGACATGATGTCTTAGTCTCATATAGTCTTTCATGTGTGCAATATGTCTTCTTTTCTTGGTTGCTGAGAAAAAACAACCTGGATGTTTAAAAGCTTTTCATAAAAAAAACCAAAACAGCAGCCTTAGTAAAAGCTTTCCAAAGTCCTCTTGCAAATTAAGACTTTGATTAATATACGCATTTTCAAAGAATTCAAGAAGACAGGCACTGGAACAGAGGCCAGGCAGTCCCACACAGTTCCTGCCCCTTCAGGGTGGCTGCAGAGAGTTCCACACTACACACAGTAACACCATGGCAGTGAAGTAGAAATAGCAAGAAAGGATCATTGCCAATATCAAGTCAAGGACAGATTTTCAAGTCCATTAAGTCTGGAAGTTCAGCTCTGTCCGGCAGTAAGAAGCAGAAGGAGTGATAGAAGGACAGAAGAATGCTGTTCACTTCCCATGAAGGGAAGGGTAGTGCTCAGAGGCCCATGTGTCTTGTTGAGTCTGTGGTTTTCTTGGGATAACGGGGTCCTGTACTGCTTTCTATGCAAGGAGACTGGGAGAGACACCATTTAACCTAGAGACTGGGTTACCTTCCCAAGCATACCCAGGGCTCTCCCACAGACAAGGCCAGCAATAGAGGCAACCATCTTACCCTCGGTTACCTTCAACAGAAGGTTCAAACTTCTTTTCTGCTGGTCAAATTTGCGTGAGCTCACCAGCAAAAAAAAAGAAGATGGAGATCCAGGGACACAGAGACATGGCAGCTCAGCTATTTGTCAACCTAGGCATTGACACACATTTCTTTCCCATCCTTTTCCCTTTAGTTGTTGCTTGCCTTCCCCTTCATTGCTCCAATTCTCTCAGGAGACCGGAGTTATCAAAACAGCTCCACCATTCCCCACCTGGATTTATTTTTTGTTCCTTGCCTTATTTTCCACAAAAGGTAATTCACAGCCATTTGAATCCCAAATTTATGTTGATTTTGTTGTATGTTTGACATTCCTTCAAGGTCGGTATCACTGCAAATAAGCTACAAGATTCAAATCATGATGCAAAAATGTAGCTACTAAGCAGCTTCATTCTTGTAGGTAATGACAAATTCAAATTGCAAAAAGATGCACAAAGTCAGCAGATTAAATCTGTCGTTTGTGTTAATGCACTTCTGCAGTGACTGCATCCCCTCAACTTGAAAGTAGCTCGTTTAAAAGTATGGGAGGAAGGGGGTGAAAAAAAAAATCTATCCTCAAATTGCACAGGGTGGTCGTCAATTTGTCCCTAGCAGAGAGATACAATTAGTTTGAAGTATTTTGTTTCTAATGGGCACAGTGATTCGTACCAGTGATAGATCACTAGTAACCTTTGCCATGTCTGTTAACTGCAGCTGTTACCCTTTAGCAAACCACATGAGCATCTACTCAGCAGTTGTTAGAAACTTTCAGCCTTCTCAGCAATGTTCTACATGCTCAGACACGTACTCCAGACCCAAAAACTAACCTGAGAGAACCATAAGTGACTATATCCAAGCTCTCACAGTCAAACTGTACGTGAGAAAGTATGATGGCAACCAGCAAAGTGCTCAAAGCACTAAGTTAGCAAATGTTTATGATTCTGTGTTGCCTTGATCAAGCACTAGATTTCAGCACATGGAATGAATATAAAAAGGCAGTGCAAAGGTGCAGCCTCACAAAGAAGAGCATCCAAGGCTAAGGCAGAGTGCTTTCTGGCCCACTACTGAAAGAGGAGAGCAGAGAATTTGGAAGAGCCCTAAGTATGCTGCTGAGGGTCTTTACAGCTGTTGGAAGTGGGAATAGAAACTCTGCAGCTTTGAGGGACTAACATCCCAGTTACCACTTCATGAACCATATCCTCTTTCCAATGGCCTAGAAAACTATGAATTCTCACTCTAGATAACACTAGAACCTGTATTTGTCTCTGAGTCTCAGCACCAGTGCCTATTCCCTCTCTTTCTTCTCTGAACACTATCACATGAAGATCAGAGAAAGGACCTTGACCTTCAAACAGAAGAACATGCCTCTTGCATGTAGCCCTCTGATATGAGAAAACCCAGTGGCAACAAATTAGAGATCTACCCCTTTCTTTCTGCCTGTCTTATTGCCATTCCTCTTTCCAGGCCTCCTCAACAATTTGACAGACTGCTGGATAACTTCTCATCTCCATGCAACTTCCGCATGAAATTTCCAGTGACACCATCTTGTTGCTAGGGTGGATTTTTGTGCTGTTGGCCTTTGGGGGGTGTCCCAGCACAGAAGAGACATTCTCGTCTTCTCTAAGGGCAGGATGCCTGTCTTCCCTTAGTTGAGAGCCTTTACTGCAGTGCTAACAAATACAGACCATACAGTCTCAACAAGATTTCTAAACCCAGGTAGGCCTCATAGATTTGATTTCATAGGTTTATGAATTCAAACCTTACCCTTCTAGTCAGAGAACAAAGCCCTTCCACGTACATCAGCTTTGGTATACATGGGTTTTCTCTAATGCCTGTCCTTCTGCCAGAACATGAGCAAGTACCTAGGTGTCCACAGCTAAGACTTGAACTACATCCTGCACTTTCCTCTCCTTAAGAACGAACACAAAGGCAAACCAGTAGCTTATATTTAGAGCAACCCATTTCACCAGGAAGATCTGAGTAACTGTAATACATCATCCACTAAGCTCCAGCCCAGCTCCAAATCTGCTGCAGCAGATAGCATATCCTATGCAACACAGGCCGAAATTTCAGCACTGACAAATTCTATTTGTGCCAAAACCATGCAGCTGGCAAGAAACCACCACTTCTCTCTACTTCGATTATGAAAGGTAAAAAACTATAAAAGTCAGAAAGATTCATGTGTACAGCAATGGATATTAAAATCAAAAGTATGCAGAACTTCCTTCAAAGTGGACAGAAATACCAAGGAGAAGAATCTTTTTTTCTGCCATGAATCAATCCTAGACAGACTATTTATTATATGTGAAATTTCCTTATTTCTCCCGCTCTGAGAGAGAAAACTTCCTGCTTATCCATGTCACTCCACTCCAAGCAGGCTTTCGGCAAGCAGGTGACCTGCAGGACAAATCTTAGTTAAGCTCTTTGTGGCCTACCTCTACAATCAGCTGAAGGTTGCACATTTCCTCCAAGGATACTTCAATAAGCACACTGCTCTCAGTGCCTGCTTGCAAGTAAGACAAATATAAGTAAGATCCCAGCAGACACAAGGGGGAGGTTTTATGTGAGTCTAACAGCAGCAGGCCAAACAGAGGCAAGCAAATATGAAAGGAAGTTTTCTCAAGAAAGGCACAGGAAGAAAGGACCTGCCAGTTTTTCATCTCCTGGTTTGGATCATGGATGGAATAAATCAGCTGACCATCACTGTAGTTGTTTCACTGGTATCATCTCAACAGCAACCATTTGCTTCCTTGGAAGACATCTTGCAACTTTATCAAATTCCTTGAAGAAAATCTCTTTGCCACAGTACACATTAGGAAGAAAATAAGGCTTTTAATACCATTCTTTGTGAAAAATGTATGCATCAGATATGCCACCTACCCCAGGTTCCTGCCTCCTGTCACTGGATCCCAGGAAGAAGGGATCAGTACCTCCTTCTCCACTTCCCCTCTTCAAAAAGCTGTAGAGAGCAACAAGGTTACCCCTCTGCTTCCATTTCTCCAAAATAGAAAAAACAAGTCCTTAGCCACTCCTCAGAAGACATTCCTTCCAGCACTTTCACCAGCTTTGTTGCCCTCCTCTGGATACATTCAACTCCCTTAAAAATCTTTTTAATTTGTGGGACCCAGAATTACACACAATATAGGCAGAATTTATCTGAGAATGAAAGTAAGTGGCCCTCCAACACCTATCACATGCTACAGTGGGCTTAAGATCACATGTCTCTTGCCACATTCTCTGTTCTTTGTGATTTGGATGCACCTGACTGCAGAATGAAAGACCTCATGTGTTAAATGTTTCAAGGACCACAGACAAAAGAGACCCCAGAAGTCAATACTAGCACTATTTGTTGGCATTATGAATTGCAGTTTTGCATTACATTTTCTGTCCTGCTCCAGAACTTCATACATTAACATAAGCAGTGGAGCACAGCCTAGTTGATGCACGAGGTCCCAGAGCAGCACAGAGGCTCAGCAGAGAACTGGAAATGTGAGAAACAAGAGAGTGAGTTGGAGAAGGACAAAACAGAAATCTCTGTGTTTATTTCACGGTCTGTTCCACCCTGAACAGGTCTGTATGGCCTCTGACTGCACTCAATCTTGCTAACTTCTGCAGGAAAAATTAAGAACTAAATCATCACATCACAAGCTACTAAAGTGAGGCAAATGCAGCAGTAGAATATACAGAAGGTCACTGCTAAGATGTTAAACGCTAGTGTGGTTTTCATTCAGGCTTATCTGGTGTTCACACACCCTCACATCTTCCCTAATGTAAGCTTAGCACAGGAGCTGCTCCTTCAGAGCTTAAGTCACACAGTGTCTTAAATCCCATTATCTTCATGAGGGCTTGGATCTCTGCCTGCCTTCAAGAACAAGGGGACTCCCTCTGGACTGTGTTTTGTGGTATACCTAGCTGAATCAAAGTTGCTGGTAAGGGACACGAAGTAGGCAGTGCACCCCCGCTGATGTGCTCCAGATGGCAATCTGGTTGCATTTGTCTTCTGCCTGCAGTATTTTCAGAATCCTTCTAAACCAAAACAAGTGTCCACTGATTCTTGACAGAAGAAGCAGATGTGAAGCAGCAGTTCCCACTCTAAACTGCTGCCAGTAAACCAGAAAATCATGCCTGTAGTATCTATCATAGTGAATATCTATCCAGAAACTCAGACGTACCCTTCCTCCTAGTGGGATTTGCATTGCACAATTAATTCAAGGGGTGTTGGAAGCATGAAGAAGAAATTTAGACAGTACCATTCATATGCATTGTTACACGTGAAAGGATTTTCGTAATTTACCTACAGGCTGACATTAAAAAAGTCAATATTTAAGTCAGGCATCCCAACCTTTTACCCTCCAGTTCTTGCCATTTCTCCTATTCATGGCAGTAAAAGCAGCACACTAAAAGGGCTCAGTGCAGCATCATATCTAGAGCTACTGTGCAATCTGTATATGCACAATTTCACAATATTCTGGTACGCAGAATGTTGCTCTCTGCACTAGGAAATCTCTCTTCAAACACATCATGATCCAATATTCCAGTAAATCCTCCTCACTTTCCATAGGTATCCTCTTTTCATTTTCATAAGAAAATGTCCCAGACCCTTGGCCCTCAAATCACCCAGTAACAGAATGACACCCAGAAGAGCTTCATGAAGTTCATTGTCTTCTATTTCAGTCCAGTTTCCCTATTTGTCCAAGCCAGCAGTGACAGAGGAAGTGATACAGTGTAGTACAACATGGGAGTCAGGTGTTCATGCACAATTTGCTTTCACACAAACTTAGGAAGAAATAAGGCATGCACAGTGAAAAGCATTATAGCTAAACTCCTTCAGGACCCTCTTCAGATCCTCCAGTTCCTGCTCTCTCCTGGGAAATCATTGGTCATGATGACAGTAGCCCAGCTCTCACCTGACTTGGCAAAGAGCACTTCTAACATAAAATATAGTCATGAAATTACTCAGATTGTCTTCATTTAATGAACTGTCACAGGAACAGCAAAGTGACCAATCACCCTGGCTACCCACCTCTGTCAACGTCTGGTGATGTAGCAAGGTCAGAGGTACAAAATATCCCCTTGCTGTTACTACTGTGGAAGAAGAAGCAGCAATTTTAAACCTTTAGGTTTCCTCTTACTACTTTCTTCTTGTTGTCTTACACAGCTAATCAGCATCATGAATTCTCCATGGCTTCTCTCACTGTCAGAAAATAAATTGTTTGACTTCCATATAGGGTGTTGAAAGGTCTGAGAAGCACAAGGGAAAAAAAGCCACAGAAGCAAATTGGCCAAATAACCTACTATTTTGTACTGTTTTTTCCTGGACCGCAGTCCCCACTGCTAATGAAAGGGTCAAGGATTTTTCCATGAAGAAGCCACAGATTTAAAAAGACACATTTCAAGCTGGTCAACCTCCAGGCAGAAACTCTGCTGCCAACACAGCAGCAAAATCCAAGAGCTGGCAGGACAGCAGAGGATGACCTTGCACTGCACAGAAACAGCAGGCTTCTGCAGACCCTCTTTAACAACAACTCAGGGAAAGGACACATTCTACTTCAGCAATATAGTAACCTGTCAAACTGATTTCACAAAACCTAAATACCCTAGTCACACAGACTTCCAAACAAAGCAACTTGACACCGCATAACTGCCTTTCCTTGCTTGTTAACTTCAAAACACCTCGTTGCCTTCTTCCCCTATGGGCAAAACTCCAAGGAAAAGCAAATCTGATCATTCTGTGCCATTAGAGACAACAGTAATATCTTCAAAGTTTGCTTAAAGGCAATGGCAAAACTCCCACAGAAGCGTTCTGCTAAGCTTAGTGTTACTGCTAATTAGCAGAGAGGGAGACCTCCTCTTCCTCAATAAGGTGAGTGAGGAAGTAGGAGAACAATGACATTTTTCTTTCAGTACCTTATCTGATCACTCCCTGTGACAAAATCTGGTCCCAAACTCCTCAAGTACTTCAGAGACCTACATGGTAGGGACCAATAGACTTGTCCAGTAGGGAAAGGTCAAAGGCACCTGCCTGCAAATAGATTTCAAATCCAGGCTCTTAGCTATCATAAGCTCTGACCTAAGCCTCATTTTAGGGCTCTACACTGGGAAGAGAAAATGACATACCCATTATAAAAATGCTCTGTCAAGGACACCCAGCGGGCCCTCAGCCTCTGTGAGCTGTCACCAGCTGAGATGGTTGAAGGGTTAAGGTACCTTAGCTGTAGGTGGTCTGCAAGCAGAATCTATAGCAGGTCTGACTCTGTGTAGATTAGAGGGGACCTTACTGACAAAATTGCAGATTTTTTTTGTTTCTTCTAGGAGCGCCATAAGAGATTTTCAGAATGGGATAAGAACTTTTGCACCATTCAAAAAATCCTATCAAACAGACAAATTAATTCAGAGGTGTTCTGGGAAAAGTCATATTAAACTAAAATCAAAAAGCCATGAAATCCACACAAAGGCCTCCCAGAAAGTGAGGATAATAAAAATGGTCACTAGCAGATCAGACCATGTATCCTAGCCAAAACAAGCCTATCAGTCACTAGAGGTTTGGTGCTTTGCTCAATTTGACCATCCTTGTGGACACAATTCACAGATTATTCTGAGTTGGAAGGCACCCAGAAGGATCATTGAGCCCAACTCTTAAGTAAATCTCCCTTTGGATATCAGAACTGGCAGACAGAAAGGGTTCTGGCTCCAAAACTAAGGAAGAAAGCTATAACCTTTAGACCTTGGCTTGCTGTGCCAGTGTGGCCAGCTAGGGTGATTTGCATCAGCTTGGACTTTAACTCCAAGGAGAAACCAGTGTCCAAAACCACCTTTATTTTCCATATTATATTTGCACTGGGAGAACTTGTTTTATCTTGTTGAAACTATTTGTAATTTAAAAACAGGACTCTGCTTAATGAATTAGCATTTCCTGGATTTTACCACTCTGCAGAGGCTTCTCCTTTATTGAGTAAGTGGGTAAGTTCCAGACACATTAAGTCATCTGGCAGAAGAGCTGGTGCCCTGGGCAGCATCTTGACAGACATCAGGAGCTCAGACCTCACAAAAAGATGCTTTTTGAATTTAACCTCTCAGAAAGTCCTATTATCATATAAATCTTGACCCTGGCATGCAACATCATCTTAGAATGAAGGTCTGCCCAGGGTGAATATTGTTAAGCACAGGCATACACTGCTTCCAACTCATGTAAGTCACCAAGCTGCAGAAAAAGGCAGGCACCATAGACATTATTCCTTTGCTGCAGCCCTCCTCCCCCTGCCTTTAACTGCAGTCTCTAAGCAGTTATTTCCCTTTACTGGATTCATGGATCTCCAGCTGTAGTGACTGTATCTCCAGTTTGCAGGTACATTAGTTCATTTCTGAGCAAGCAACCTTGTTCACACTACAGGAAACAGTGCAAAGCCTGCATATCTTAACACTCATTCTCCTTCAAAACAGGCACTGAAGAGTGAAATGAAACAGCATTGCTACCACACAAACCATTACCTTCTCACGTAGATGTCTTCATACCTCGCTGTTTCATGCAACCAAATTAGTCCCTTTCTTCTCCAGTTTGATCTCCCTATTCAAAATACCCCAACTAAAACTTGGGTTGCTTGCTCTGTTCTTAACTGTGACATTTTTGTTCCTGTGGTGAAAAACACCCACCACTTTCAGAGATGAAAATATTGTTTCCGTGCCACGGAAGAGAGCCCTGCAGTAAACATTGAAGATGTGTATGACATCAGTATCACCACACATTAAACATTTACACAGCCCCATGATTCTACAGTTTCTTCGAAGAAAAAAGAATGAAAAATGCACACATGAGATAGAGTACAAGAGAGAATGATCGAGTTCCTCTGAGGCAAATATTTCAGTTCCCAAGAGCATCCAGCATGGCCTCAGTGATGCTTAGACCAAATGTACAGGTCAAGCAGCCTAGAAAGTAACTGTGGCAGAAAAAAGGAACCTCATTCTCAAATATCTGTGCAGTATTTTCAATTTCTCCTACACACATCCCTACTCTTTCTATTTCCCAACACTAGGTTAAAACAACTCCTCACACACATAAGCTAATATACAGAAACACATAGAAGGCTGGGCCTCAAATCCAGGTAAGGTGTGTAGGAATACATTCTTTTATTTTCCCTCTTTTTTTGTGGTATTGTTCTTGCTTAAAAAAATAACTCTCAAAATATCAGGGACAAAAATTTCTGCACTGGCCATTTTTTGTTCAGGATTTGGCCAATCTTTGGAGCAAAGATGAAAGAGGGCTTACACACGCAGAAAAAATGCCGCTCTTTTCTTTGGATTTACTCTGCCTAAACCAGTCTGCATCCTTTATAATACCTGCCTCAGTGGCATGGCATGAAGAAAATCAAGACGTGCACAATTCACAGCAGGATGTGCATCCAGATGGTAGGGTGCCAATTAGGCATGACCCAGGGCCAGCACACCTTGTGTGGGAGGGCTCTTCTCTGACATGGGGCTTTGGTTTCTGCTAATTGCTGCCCTCTCCTGCTCAAACTCTTCAAACACTCCACTCTGGGATAATGAACCAGTGACAAGCATGCTTTTCCAAGTCCTCAAAGAGTTATTCCAGCTGCAGACTCTACCACAGTAGACCATCCCTTCTCTCACCAGGTGCAGAGGGGAGAGGTAGGAGAGATTCAAGGCCCCTCGTGTGCCAACCACACTTACCTCCTAGAGCTTGTTTCATAACAAAATCCATGATTTGTTGCTTGGGGTCCTGCCCACCTTCACACCTCACATGCACAGAGACCAGGAATCCTTGGAAGGCAGCCTGCAAAGAGGCACAATTAAAAGAGGAATAGTGTCTCTAGGAGAAGAAAAGGCTAATGCTTGGTCTTCCTCAGCTCTCTCCCCTCAGCCTTCCTCCCTTTGTCTGAGTGCAGACAAGTTTCCAACCCTCCATCCCTTCAGACCCTGCTCTGCAAGGCACCTGAGGAGCAGAGCTGCATGCTGGCGAGCGGTCAGCGAGTGGGAGGAGTCAGGGTACACGGTGGTTCACCCAGACTGGGCAAGTGCCCGGGAGCAGGTGCGGAGGAGCAATGCGGCGCCCCATCAAGGCTTGTCTCCTGCACACGGGCAGGAAGGGGTTAAACCTTTGAACTTTCTCGTTTCTCCGCCTGCTTCTCGCCCTCTCGGTTTTCAGAAGGTTTGCTCCGAGGTGGCAGCTCCGCCCGGGACCGCCGAGGGGGCATTTGAAGGTGAAGCGCCCTGCAAGTGCCAGGGAGAACAACCGGGGGATGCTGGGCGATCAGGATGCGGATGCAGTCCGGGTGGCGGGATGGAAAGTCCCCCACCAGAACCCCTCGGAAAGCCGCCAGCGCAGTGCTAGCGAGGGCTGCACCTCCTCGGGGTGAGCCGGGACGGTTCAAGGTTGAGACCGGCCTGCCCCAGGTGCAGCACAGCAGCCTCGCCGCTCCGGCTGCTGCCTCCCACCCCCCGCCCGGCTCCGGCACCGGGTCACAGCCGTGCCAGCACCTGGAGGGACGAGGGCTGTCCCTGTCTCTGTGTGCCCGCACCCCGCCTCTCCTCTCTGCCCTTCCCGGCTCCGCTCGGCACGGCCCGCCCGCCCCGGCGCCGATACCTCGCTCGGCGACAGGCGCTGTGCTGAGACGGGCCGGGCCGGGGCAGGTGGCTGCGGCAGGTGGCGGCTGCTGCGGCTCCTCTCCTCTCCCACGGGCTCCGGCCGGCGCCCGTGTGCCCGAGGGCTGCGGGGGAAGTTGCGGGTGCGGAGTGGGGGAGAAGGAATGAGTCCAGAGCTTCTCCCTACTTTTCCCCCGCGCCCCTCTTTTTATCACAGCATTTCCGGACCATCCCACCGACACGGTCCCTCCTTCCTCCTCCCCTCGTTGCGGGAGCTGGACTCTCTCCCTCCCCCTGCCTCCGGCTCCCCCGCCCCTTCCCTGCGCCGCCCTCGCCCCTCGATGCTCGCCGCCGAGCAGGCCACCAGTGCTTCCCAAGCCCCTCGGAGGGGTGCGTGTATCTGCATGGGGGTCCCCCACCCCATCCCCGGCTGTCTCCAGCAGCCAGGTGTCCTTGTGCTTTGCCGTGGGGGGAAGGAGGGGTGGTTGTCAGCCCGCTGTTGCATTTTGCAATTGCTTCCTTGCCTCTCCTCAGGAGTCAGTGTGTGTGCCAGGGGAAATCTCTGCAAACACGGCTTCCTGCAAAAGAGGGAGGGTGTGGGAGAGCGTTCTGCATCCTCTATTCTGAGTCCTTCCCGGAGATCCCCTCTTATTCCCTAGGTCCTGGAACGAGTTGGAGAAGCAAGGAAGAAGATAGGGAGGGAGCAGACCCTTCTCCTCTCTCTTGCTTCGCCTCGGATTAACTGTGGCCGGAGAAGAATCGCCGGCTGCTCGTCTCTGTGCTCTCCCTATCCAGGTGGGGGGGCGAAGGCGGGGGGGGGGGAGGGGGGAGGTAGGAGGAGGGTGGGATGGGGGAAAAGAGGAAAGTCATCTCCCTGCGATTGTCGCTGAAGGACGCGAGTGCAGCGATCCGTTGTCCAGCCCGGGTTCGGGACGGCATCTGAAGGTGAGAAGGAAGGAGCTGTGCGAGCGCTACGTGGCAAAGCAGGGCAGTACCCCCTCCACAGCACCGGCACCCACCTTTAGGGATGCCGACAGCCGGCTTGGAGCTGGGTGCGGAGGAGACGAGTTCTGCTGCTGATCCGCCCTTTTGTCGCCAACAGGAGAGATGGGACAGCAAGCCCCAAAGTAACCTGTATGGGTCTAAAAGGAGGGAGGGGGCTAGGGCGGAATGCTGCCGGCAGTAGTGGGAGCCCGGGGATAGGGAGCAGCGGCGCCTCCTGGGGAGACGCTGCCACGGCCCGTGGGCGACCTCGTCTGAAGGTCAGGAAGGACGCCGGGGCTGCACCTGGCACCGCGCGGAAAGGTATGCAGATCCAGCAGGCATGACAAGCAAGTCAATGCCTCCCGGGACACTGATCGGGGTCTGCAGCCTGCAGAGCTTACAGATCCCAGCTGCAGATGCGGGAGTGCATGTTTCTACACTCAGGACAGTGTCTACCACCTCGGTCTGCCTCTGTGTCCCATGCCTGTCAGTGTTTCAAAGGCATTTGGATAATGTCCTTTGTACCATGTTTTAATTTTCGATCATCCTGAAGTGATCGGACAATTGGATTAGATTGTCTTTGTAGGTCCCTTCTACCAAACTGTTCTGTTCTATTCTGTAGGCTCCCAGAAAACCACTTTTGCAGCAGACACTAGTGTTACTCTAAGAAACTCACCTAGGTAAGCATCAGCTGCACTTTTACTAACAAGTTTCAAAAAGGAAAAAACAATACCAAGATGGGGTGGAAAACCCTCTTGTTTTGAGTCTTAACTCACCCCCAGAAATTGCGGTTCAAAGGTCATAATGCCGTATTTTTGTTGTTTTTTCATACATAACATAGCACTGTGCCAGCACAGATAACTGTGCTCAAGAAGGGAACCTAGGAGCCTGCTGGAGCTGTGTGCCCAGGCTTTTCTTCTATTAACACAGCATTTCCAGATCTGTGTTGCCTCCCCAAGTGCCTATATGTCTAAGCAGGGCTTATAGTTTGAGTCTGTCATAAAACACCTCACATTCCTTTTTCATCATATGATTGCTCTTAGAGAGAAGGACAGTGTCCCCACCCCACACTACTAAACCTCCATATGCACACCTTGCTCTCATATGCCAGAGTCTGGGAAGGAACAATTCAAATTACCTCAAACAGAAGGATGAGAAAAGTGTGGGCTAATAATTAGAACACCCAATCACCTAAAATCAGCTTTCTTCTTCCTATTTTGGGAATCCTGGACCATGCTACATCAAGGAACTCCTGTAGCAGCCGAGGGTCAGCATAGCTGAGTAGGGTTGCTCAGAAATGTCACTGTTCTGTTCATAGGCTCCTTACAAGCTCTCTAGTATTGAATGTCCTCCCTTCTGTGCAGAGAATGGTGATGTCATCCACAGGGACTTCAGAAGCCAGACAAAAAAATAGAGACATCAAGAAGTCTCTGAGAGATCCTTGAGCTTCTTGTTGACCTGTTTAAAATGGCTGGTCTGTTTCCAGAACCAGCTGACTCTCCGAGGGTCATGCACTCGTGATTCTGTTTCCAAACTGCACCCACTTTTTCCAGATTATACAGCTGACACAGAAAATCATGACACATGAGACAGGGAAACAAAGCTCTGCGCACCAACTACCTCACTAGTCCCTTCCTCTTCAGGAGAACAAGGCACATCATCATCAAATCACAAACTCCACCAAGATACTCGTAGTCCCATCTTCAGTCTCTCTCCCCTGCCTCAAGCACCAGCTTCCAAATAACTCCCACAGAGTACCTTCCAGATGAAAATCCAGTCACCTGTGAGCCTGATTTGGGTACATCCTGTCCAGGTGATACCTTGGCTATTCAGTCAGGAAAGTTCCCACCAGTACACTCCTCACCACATGAGGATCAGGCACAGAGGCAAGAAAGGACGCAGTCGAAAGAGATGATGTAGTCTATAGATCTGGGTCTATTTATAGTCTCAGGAAGGCTTCTGGGGAAGGCTTTTACCTTGGAGGCAGAACCTTTACTCAATTTGCCGAGAAACCCAGCTGGAAAGATGGACTCATGGGGATCTGTTACATGATTTACCTGCCATACATGATGTCTGCTACAAAAGAAATAACAGCTCCTTCAGCCATGGTAATGATATGAGCAATGCCACATACATCTTCTTTCTGATGGCATACAACAATATACTAGGTTCATAATAATTTATGAGTATGAATCTGGCAGTAATGCAATTTTATAACACTTACTGGACAGCAACAGATCTCAGAAATAGCAGTGTTTTCTCAACAGAGTGAGGGATAGAGACTAGTATCTGTGCATGGGAACTATCCCAGCACCACGGACAGAGGAGAGCAGCCACACATTCAAAGGCTACATCTGACACCTCTAAAACTTCCCCAAATACCAAAGCCAGTTCTTAGTCTGGTTGGCACTGTATAGCTGAGATATGCTTGCTCCTGATTGTGGGAATAGGCTTGTTCTTCCTTACAGAACCAGAACAGTAGGAATCCACTTTGTGACCTTGCTTGGTGCAAATGAAGAGTACAGAAAACTGAGCAAAAATCTCCTCTGCGGAGTTTTGTACATGGAACTCAGATTCCTTCCTTGGCCACCAGCTGGGAAACTGTGTTTATTGATATCCATGTAAGAAGTGGAATAAGCCAATAATTGAGTCTGGTAACGTTTTCCATAGAAAAATGTATATTTGGATCTCCAAAAAGAAGGAAAGGGCTGTTTTCAGGAAAAAAAAAAAAAAATTGAATTAGTTAGGATGTTTCATTTCAACATCTTAAAATGCAGTGTTTGATTATTCAGTTCCATATGGTGTTTGACTACTAAACTGAAACCAATGCTATGTGAAAATGATACTAATAAGAAAGCTCACAAACAAAGTGTAAAGGTTATAGAAAATACTGAGGCAGCTGCCCAAAATGAACATAGTTTGTTTCTTTTTCCCTTTTTTTTCCCCCCACTATCTTATTATGAGCTCTCACTGTTGTAACTGCTGCGCTGCTCAGTGGACTGCAGGAGCAAGATGATTAGCTTTTTATCAATACAGCTGCTGATACAGAGGAGTTAGGTACTTGCTAAGGGTAATTTGTGTACATCAGTTGCAATCCCTTCAGTGGTTTGTTTCACTGAACACAAATGTATGTTTCATTTTCTCTCCAACTGTCAATTCTGACTGTCAAAACATTTCGGAATTCGAGCATTTTTTACTTCTTCAAAAGTATTGCTTTGTTTCTTGTTGTTTCAACTTACAGCAGGCTTTAAATAAGCTCTTTATTTTCCAACCAAATAGAAGAAAAAACAACATAATATTCTTTTTAAGAAGTGTGTGTTTCCCTTGAACCAAAATTACAAAAGGACTTTTCAGCCATTTCGGATAGCTCTGAAGACCTGGTCCATTGAAATCTCTTGACAATGAACTTTCTAGTTGAGCATTTGCTTCAGCTATCACAAGACCAAATTTTATCTCCCTGCTCTTAGAAAAACTAAACCAAGCATGTATTGATTGTTCTGTCTCAATGACATGCAAACACAAGAACGCAAATTATATATATATTAGATAGATAGATAGATAGATAGATAGATAGATAGATACTTTTTTTTAATGCACACAGATGCCCCAGCCTAGTTTATGAATAAGCCCCTTGGTAGGCTGCCATTTACAGCTTCTAGCTCCTAAGCTGACAACTTCTTGTTTGTACTCTACCTTTTCTACTCTCCTAGTCCTTGTAGCTCCATTCCTTTATTTGTTTCCTGTTGTCTGAACAAGTCTTGCCTTACCAGACTAATTGAGGGCTCTGATTCCTGTGGATAAGCATAATCAGGTAAATATCCCATAGCTCTTATCTCCAGGATTTACAGCTCTACATTACAAGGCTTCTTTGGCAGACAGAAGTTGATCATAAAGCCAAGAATCCATCTTTATCACTGCAGTGATTAAATAATGATGTCTCTATCCAAAGCATATCAAGTTTTTGTCATGAGGTTATTATTTCAAGAACTTTTGGCAGGAATTTTTCCACCAGTGAATAAGCCATCCAAACCAGAGGATTCTGTAATGTGTCAGGTTATACAGAAGTTTAGAGGCAGAGAAGGCAAAAAAAATTTTTGCTGTTTTGTATTTGATGCTGTTAAGACATTCTACTTTGATGTATCAAATGTGCTGCACCTTTTCCATGACCAAATCACTTTGCCTTGACTCTTTGCTTCAAGCAATACATGTCTGTATTGTATGAAAAATAAACAAAATCATAGCAGAGTAACTCAGGCTTTTTTCAGAATTCTTAAGTCATGGAGAGGGAAAGAGAGGTCACACTTTTCCTCCTTGTTGCAATTTACAGTGCAAGCAAGATTCAAAATGTCAAACACACTTTACAACAGAATTTCTATTTTCCCAGGTAGTTCTGTGTCTCGCCTTCTTTTATTACTCCACGTCTTGGAAAAGAAAATGATCAGAGGGAAACAGCATACTTGGCTGAGATGATAGCTTGGTGTCAGATGCTACAGCCTGTAATTCTTCTCCTGTGTTGAAAGAGTAGTCCCAAGTTCTGACCTCGACTTGGAAGGAAGGTCCTCACCTCAAAATGTCAATCTCCGAGCCATAACAACAAATTTAATTGTTTAATATTTTAAACTTTTCATTAAGTGTTAGGTGAATGTGTGCTTATCTTTAGATACTTCAGATACTTGTAGAGCAATTACTCTTAGGTGTGATGCAGATGCTGGCAAATTAAGCTGTTAAAATATTATGCTCTTTACACACAGATGTTTCTGAAGAGACCATGAGATATGACAGCTCAGGAATTCTCATACCTTCCTATTTCAGTTTTTTTTCACTTGCTCTCCATTGCCTCACTTTGATAACAAACCTAAACATGTGATGAAGTCATTTTCTAGGTAGAGTGTATTAGCTGAATCAGATGAGTGGAATAGCAGTACTTGAAAGTAAATCTATGTAATCCACAAAAAGTAGACATATGTGTCACCTTAGAATGTTTTTGTTGGGGTTTTTTTTTTACCTCAGTGGAACTGTAAAAAGTAACTTGTAATGTCACATAAATAAATTAAAGTATGCAGCCACCTCATTCCCTGCCTTTACTGGCATGACATTTCTTCTATTGATCCATTCAGTGTCAGTGAATCAACAGCTCCACAGTGTTGTGGGAAGAAGGTTGCATGCAGGTAGCAGGGTTGGAGATTCTATCCCCTTGCATTGTACAAACCAAACACGAGGAATACAGTGCAGTGAGGAAACCCCTCCACCAGGGCATCCACAGCTTAATGCATCACATTGTTCTTTCATCAGCTTCTCTCCATGAGGATCCAAGGACATCCACTACCATCCCATTTCCTGCTTAATCCTTGTATTACCAGTTGATCATATATGTCATTGTCCCTATAATTTTCTTTTCCTTCTGGTATTTTTTTAAGACTGCCTCTCTTCAGCAACTGGCACAGCTTCTCACAATACTGTAGCTTTGCATTTCATCTCTCTGGCTGCAAGTACTCTCTTTTTGTGTGCAAATCAATGCAATGGAGATGAAATGTTACATCTTTTACTGATTCTTCTCCCGCTGACGTATTTTTTACACCACATCTGTTAAGCCTGTAATATTATCCCACTGTCTTCAGGGGCTATGACAACTAGTCAGACCCCAAGGATTTAGTCCAACCCTGTAGTAACTCTTACAGCTAGAACTGATTTTAAAAAATAGTTTATAATTTTCTTCTTTTAATTTTCACATCCTCCCAATGTCCAGTTCATGAAAGTGAATCCCTTAACAAAAAGGAGAAGAGTTAACTATGCTGTATAATGTCAGCAGAATACATCAGCTGTGACCACATTATATAGTCACAAAATGGGTGACCGACTACTGGCCAATAGAAATTAGAGTTTAGTAGCCTTAATAAAGTTCTTACAACTAAATATGATGAGTATTAGACAAGTGTGGGCAAAACACAGGTTTCAGTTTAAGCTAAAGCACTAGAGAGTTAAACTTAATAGACTGAAATAGCTGGACTTGGACACTTCCATTAGTGCATGTGTGCTGAATCCAAATTAGTTCTTCTAAGCCTGAACATCTCATATGATGGGTTTCCCTGAAAAGAAATTATGTGATTGTAAACATGATCTGTCAATTTAACTCTTACACAGGGCCTTCCTGTATAATTAATCTTTGCTAAAAATTAGTAACAAAGTGAAGGAGAAAATTCACTGTGTTTATAGAATCCTTGGGAAATGCAGATCTAAAGAAGAAAATTTCCTGTGTTGAGAGTCCAAGCATTTCAGGATTCAGTAACTTGAAAGCCCAGTAATTAATATACCTGAATCTCTGTGAAATACAAATATTGTTCCAAACATGCTCATCTGCCTTTAATTTCACATTGCTTCTGTCTAATTAGCTACATGCCATTTCTCACCTAATCTCCTTTTGTAATATTTAGTCTTCAAATGATAGCATTTATCAGCTGGATGATGTGCAAAAGCAAAGCAGGTCACTATTCTTGCACATAAAAATGAATGTCTCTGTCCAAGCTCCCTCTTGCTGTGCCAGTAATGTTGAGTAAGAGTGAGGTCATTTGCCCACTTTCTGAGACCATCGGGCACAGGGTGCCAGGGTTGGGGCAGCTGAGTTGGGGAGGCCTGGTTGATGTTGCGTCAGGCTTGGCCCATTGAGGACTGAGAAATGTGTGTTCAAAGACAACTTAAGCAACCACACAGAAAACTTTGTTTTCCTATTCCATTTGTGTTACTTCTCAGGTTTCCAAGCTGCCTGGGAATGGTGGCAAATTTCCTGCTGGGACTTCCTCTGCAAATCATCATTTCTTTTACTCCCACTCAGTCTCTACCACAATTACACTTTGGACTAAACCCTTCACTTCGGAGAGTTCTCTGCTCCAATATCATAGTCGGATTGTGAAAAACACTCAAATAATGGGTTAAGACCCTGTAGTTAAGCACATATTTAAGCAACCTGCCTGAAAAACAGATTTAAACCCCCAAAGGAATATGAGCAAATCAAAGATATTTAATGTGGAAATAGGATATATACAACCCACCTGAACATTTATTTGGTATTGTCTATCCATTCCATGACTTTTTAATCCACCAGCAAGTTTCAACCTTAAGTAATACAGGAGTAAAAATCTCACATTATGAGTTTTGATTAATTTCATGGAAACTGTTGGCTTGTTAGAGGAGAATTAAATTTTATTAAGTCTTCATGAGAGACTAATTGTAGTAAGAATCCCTACTAGGAAATAAAGAATATACTCAGGAGAGTTTTCAAGGAATTGACATTATATTAAATTGTTATGTTTGGGTTTCTTTCCCCTTCAATTTGAAATGGTGAGAGACTCAAGAATTAATCTTCTCCACACTTTTTTTTTTCCACTTGGACTACCTCTGTCACAAAATTACTTTATAAACTAACTTGAAATGAATGTGCACTTGTGGATATGAGATTTGCCTTCTGCTCCATGACATATGAGACTTCACTGTCACTAGAAAATTAAATAAAAATTAGAAATTGAGCTCTGGGAGGCACTAAAATCTGCTGCCTGTTGTGTGCATGGATTTCAAATTGCCTTATTCATTTACTAAAAATTCCTTGGACACGTATTTCTTTCACTCCTTATAAAGGTATACCCATCTTAAGACAGTCTTACACCATGATGAGAAAAGGTAAGCAAAACAAGAAATGTATCACCTTTCTGCAGGAGCGGAATTTGAACACTAGTGTCTGGAAATGAGTCTGGAGTGAACTCTTGCTCCCAATATGAACCAGCAAGTCCAATATTAGCAATATTGCACCATACCACAAATACAGATACGTGAAGTTCATCAGCAGGGTAAAGCTGAAGTGTTGAGATCGTTACTAAAGGAGGGCATGAAAGGAGTTTGACACATGAGAAGAATAGTAGTGTGTCCAGGTTTCTCTGGAAGTGCCCTTTCACTTTCAAATGAGATGTGTGATTTTTAATGTCCTAGACATTGACAAGGTATCAGTCCCATATGATCCTCTTAGGAGTTTGTTTATGCAGAGGTGACACCAAAATACTGATCATGCGTGGATGGAATATTTTCCTGAACAGAGACATCAAGGAACAAGTGGGATGCCACTGCCCATGTAAGGCCAGAGAAGAGCCAGACACTGGATTTTGGCTTGGATCCCAGGGGAAATATTACCTAGACTGAACCATGTTCATCCATTGGCTAGCAGAACTGATATGGCTAGATACCTCTCCTGTCAATCAGAAGTGTGTGGATACCCAAGGAAGAGCACTTGTCCCTAAAGAGCTGATCTCACTTCCAGGGTCTGCAGAATAGGATGCTGAGAAAGTCAATATTTGTTAAGGTGAAGTGTGGCAAGGTGGCAGTGGGAATAATTTGCAGATCAGAACTACTTCCTTCTCAGATAGCTTCATCCTTAGAAAAGCTTAGACTTCTTCTAGTCAAAAGAATAAAAATAATTATTCTCTGTGCTACAAATATCTTATAAAGGGAGTCCTCTGACTCTCAGATCCTGGCAGTATCCTGTATTCTTGGAGGTAAATAAGGTTGAGGCTCTGAAAAAAAGTACTGACTTCAACGGTGAAGTGCTGATTTTGAGGTCATTCTAGAAAGATTTTTAACAAAAATAGAACAATTTGTTTGAAAGACGAACTATTAAAAAAGTGTACACTTGTGTATGCACCCAAGAAACTGCAGAGGAAGTTTTACATGAACAGACTGTATTGGTAGCCAAGGACATGAGAGATAACAATCAAACTGCTAAACACTGACAAACTGGTGGTTTTTGAATTGAACCCAGAAAATGAGTGCTCTTGTAAGGTCACAGCCCATGCATGACCTGTCACTGACACCTTTCTTAACAGGAAGATGACAACGCACTTACAGCATATCCTTTGCTGATTCTTTTCCTCCTATGTCCACAAGAAAACAGACCACACTCTTAAAATCATCTAAAAATCAGGAAATGAGGACAATGGACTTATCTTCTTTAGTATTCATAGAGGTTCAAGTAAGTGTCAATGTAAAATAGCTGAGGATTCCTGAAGTGTATGAAAACCAGTTAATCCAAGAACCTACCACGACAAACCCAAGAGATGCAGTGGAGACTCAGGAGTGAGTATCCATTGTCCTCTGTCCCGTACATCACTGATCTTAGTCAGGGCAGCTGGGCACACTCATCTTGGTGCTGGTGACTGGATGTGGAAGTGTAAGTGTCAAGCTTTAACCTACTTAGAGACAGTTTAAAAATAGTTCCTCACCCTCCCATAAGGTCTTGCACTGAGTTTCATTACATTTGTCTCCTACAGCATATATTAGTGGAAAAATACAGAATAATATGGTGTAGGCTGCCTAAAGACCCAAGGAGAAGATTAGTGGGACATGTCAGGTCACTTTGGGACAGAAAAACAGTAGAAATGTCATGGTTAATGGGTGACCAGTTCCCACTTAGACTCCCAGCATAGAATAAAACTGTGTAATTAGCAAACAAACAAGTTTGGGAAATCTCATTACAGTTCTGAAACTGAATTATTGTCCGTCTAGGATGAAATGGCCATTCAGCAGGTAAAGGTCAAGCTTTCTCAATTGTACATCAGTCCAGAGGGAATGGAGAACCCTATCTATTCAATTCACAAATCCCAGAAGAAAATTCAAGTCATGGTGATATATTTAGCTGTCTAAAAAGGACACTCCCTGTGATGCAGCTGAGATGAGAGTTCTTCTGACTTCATGAAGGCTGCAGCTTAAAATATCACAGAAGGCAGAAACTGAAATAAATGAAGCAGAATCTACCAAGCAAACACTAATGAGAACTTAACTCCCAAGGAAATAAATGCAACTTGTGAGAATGGTGTTAAATCCCAGCCCTAAAAAAGAGAATTGAAATAAAACCCACATGATGATAGTATCTTTCGTCACAGTTTCTATAAAAGGACTCCCTTACTTCAGTTTTGTTGTGCTTTTTTTTTCCTTTTTTTTCTTCAAATTATTTTTGATTAAGTTTTCACAGGGTCCAAGAAACATTAAACTAAAAACTTTAAACTTCACACATTTCTATCAGAACCACCTGAAAATCAAAAACTTCCCCAGGAAAGGCTACAGATAAAACCTAGTTATTTAAAAAGTTATTGCTCATTTCTGCTTCCAGTTTCTAGAAGAAAAATATTTTCAACCACAAAAGAAATTTTGCTTCAAAAAACCTTTTCTTTTAATTTTACAAGGAGTTACTTTGATCATAAAGAAGTCTAAAACAGCTTTGTTTGTGGAAAGAGATTCCATAGAGCAAAAGGTAAGGGTTTGATATATTTTTCCTAGGAAAGATCGCAAAATACCATGGTGGGATCCCTTTGCCAGCTTCTGGGACTAGATGAGCTTTTGGAGAGGAATAAAAAGGATACGAACACACTGTTCCTCCTTTTAAAATAAAGGCCTTCAGAGCAAAGACACAGACACTCTTAGAAAGCCAATTCTCCTGGGGCTTCAGGGAAGATTAAAGTGTCTTCTACAGTTCAACAGTGAGGGAAACTACTAACTGGAAAGTAGTTCTTTTTTCTGATAGGGCATTTAAATATTGCCCGGGTCTCACCAGAAATTTCAAAATTGAGGGGCTTAATAATTAAACAACCTTTTCCACATGATTACCACACTGGATACAGAGCTGTGATTGAGTTATTGCTTGATGACACTACAATTTCATGTGGGTCCCATTTTAGGTTGATTACTTGCATTGCTTAATTATAAGGTACATCACTGCTTGAACTGATTTACTGCTTTGCTTATTGCATCATGTGATTGCCTGATTCACAAAAGCAATTATGCTCAAACAAAATCACTACCAGAAGCTTGGAGAATCGAACTCCTGCAGTGAGCAGACTGTGTCTTCCCTTGTGGGTTTTCATTATTGTGGACTTTTTCACTTTACCCTTTTAATTTTTAAGCTTTGTGCTTCTTCATAAGTATGAAATTGCATATTGATTATTTGCTCTGGATGGATTGTGTGAGCTCATCTTTTATGGTGCCTAAAGCAACATAGGTGAATAACGTTCCTCAGCTGTCAACTGAAATCAAACAGGCCTGACATTGCTGTGCGTTTGTCAGGAATGGGTGGAGGATGGCAGCACTCCCAGATTGTCACATTACCAGCCCTCCTCAAAGGAATTTACAGTGATAGTTTCACCTGTACCTTCCTGCAACCAGATAAGAAGATAAGAAGAGGTAATGTGTAAAAGAGGAATTACCATAAAAGTTCAAAACAGAGGGCTCTCTTGTCCCCTTTTGGGGGCTTTAAAGGGAGGCTGGAGCATAGTTTGGAGAGAAATTGGCCCAAGAATGCTGAAGATCATGTTACAACTAAGGCCATACATGATGTAGCACTCTTGGGCTGTGGTGGAAAGGCTTCTGTATTGTCACATCAAAGGTTAAATCCAATCTTAGGCTCAGATTCTGACCCTTGCTGTGGAAGGAAGTAACAGCAGGAGGTGTAGGGAAAGAATAGCTGAATTCTTTGATATCACTGGAATGGAAATACCTGTAGTAGTAATTTTCAGGAAACATCCTCTCTCCCGCATCCAGATCTGCTTCATCTGACTTGCCAGAAGCATTTTAATCAGATTCAAAACTGCAGCAGGCAGGAAGGAACAGTACCAAAAAAAAAATTATATGATCATCATATAATCATAGAATGGTTTGGGTTGGAGGGGACCTTAAAGATCATCTAGTTTCAACCCTCCTGCCATGGGCTGGGACACCTTCCACTAGACTGGGTTGCTCAGAGCCACAACCAACCTGGCCTTGAGCCTCTCCAGGGATGGGTCATCCACAGCTTCTCTGGGCAACCTGTTGGAGTGCCTCACCATCTTCATAAGTAAAGAATTTCTTCCTGAGCCGTTACCTCTAGTCCTGTCACTCCCTGACAAGGGCATGAAGAACCTGTATCTGTCCATTCCAACTCTCCCTGTCCTCCCTGAAGAACCTGTACCTTCCATTCCAGCTCTCCATTCAAGGAGGCATCCCTTCACGTCTCAGTAATGCCAATAAGATTATGGCTCAGCAAGTGGGCATGCATCCCTAACTCCTCTTGTTCATTCCCCATGTTCTGTATGTTTGCACAAAGTCATTTAAATTTGGTCCCCAATGAAGCCAACTTACTGGCTGGAGTGTCAGGAATTCCTCTGTGGATTTTCAAGTGTTCTCCTCCTGACCTGTGATCCCACTCCAAGCTCTGGGATCTCCTGCTGACACTGACATCAGACTGGTTGGAGAGGAATGGATGAAGGTTCCCATCTCCCGACACCATGAATTTAAAGCCCTCCTCACCTGCCTGGCAAGCTTATGGCCAAAGATGCTCTTCCTCTTCTCAGACAAATGGAGCCCATCAGCCCCATGTAGACCCCATCTCCAAAACAAGAAATAATGCCAGCAGAGAAGGGAATCGAGAATCAAACAACACTTACTACAAGCAGAGCCTTGTGTAATGAATCCTCCTTTAAATCTGCCATCCATTCAAAAAGGAGTGGGTGGCATGTTGTCAGGGTGGATTATTTCTGACAGAGGCACAACTCTGATGTTTGTCAGATAAAGCTATCTACTAGTGGGTTGACCAGCTAGACTCTTAGTCCTGACTCTGCGGTGAGAGCACATCAGACATCCATAGTGAAGAAAGAGCAGTGCAGTTATGTGTCACAGGGGAAACTGTTCCTGTTGAACTAGGTAGACCTCGCTGCAAGGCAGACATTAAAGCTTGTGCAGAAAACTGCTGAAATTTTCAGTTACAGTAAATAAAGGAACACGTGTTGAGTGTGATGTTAAAGGGAAGGAGGCCTGTTCATACTCCAAGAAAACTCTGTTCTTGGATTCTGAATAACTAGGCTGAATTCCAGGCTACCACTACTGGTGTACTGGTTTTGGGTGGGATGGAGTTAATTTTCCTTATAGCAGTTAGTGTGGTGCAGTATTTTGGATTTGTGACCAAAAGATTGTTGGTAACATATTGGTGCTTTAATTATTTCTGAGCAATGTTTGCACAGGGCCAGAACGTCTCTGTTTGTCACTCTACATCACAGCGAGCAGGCTGGGAGTGCAGAAGAAGCTGAGGTGACACAGCCAGGACAGCAGACCCCAACTGACCAAAGGAGTATTCCATACACCATGCTGAGCAATAAAAACTGCGGGAGAGAAAGAGGAAGGTGGGGATGTCCAGGGTTATAGTGTTGGTCTTTTGAACAACTGTTCCATGTAATGCACAGAGAACATTGCTGATCTCTTGGGGAAGGCTGACCGCCTGCTGGCCTTTGGAAAGCAGTGAAATAATTCCTTGTTTTGCTTTGCTTGGTAGCACAGCTTTTGTTTTATCTGTTAACGTGCCTTCATCTCAACCCCCAAGTTTTCACGTTTACCCTTTTGACACCCTTTCACAATCCTTTTGGTGGGGAGTGAGTGAGTATGTGGCTCTGTTGGGGACTGGGGCTAACCCACTAAAAATGATCATGCAAATGTGGATAAATCATCTAACCCTGATGTTGTGAGGTCTGTGACCAACATTCTGCTTTTACTGTGCGCAGTGCCATTTGTACGGGCTATGTATCATCTGCATGCATGAAGGTAGTCTCATGCTGGAAGTTCACTGCAGTTTCAGAACCACTGCCTCTCCACAGCTGCAAAATAACGTGCTGCTGCACACATCCCCCTTGTCTGTCTTCTCTGTTTCTTTAGAAAAGTTTTTTGGGTAGCCAAAGGAAAGCTCTTATGTGCCATGTGACCCAAGGTCACACATCTCCTGACAGAGTTGATCGAGAGAAGCTGTAGAGGGATTCCTTGTGGAACAGGGGCATATGATACCCCTGGAAAAATTGGACAACCCAGGGTTTCTGAGGAGAAACCCCTGAACTGGCCCCTGGCTGCAGGCAAGCCTGGAAAACACCTGGCTGCAGGCAGCCCTGAAAGTCCTTGGCAAAGTTATACACTGGTTGGCTCCCCTGTGGATTAGAGGCCGTCTAGAGGGACTGGGCATGAATCTTTGCAAAAGTAGATATAAGCTCGTGTAGGTAAACAATAAAGGGAGAACGATGCTCAAATCATATTGGTGCACGGGTTGTTACTCTGGCCAGCTCTCCAGCACTCGGGCTCCCCCCGAAAAGAAGCTTCTGCCTGGAACTAAGAGCTGCACTCACAAGAAAAGAATTCTGTCCTAGCACTCTTCCTGAGTTGATCTCCATTGACTTCTGAGTTTTTCAGTACTGGAAAGAATAAGCGATGGCAGCATGAGGTTTGCCCCTGTGCCTTGATATAAAAATTGCCAGTTTGCTACTTAGATGAGTTGGTATTGCTCGCACAGGGCCTGCACAAGCCATACGTGTTACAGTAGCCATGGAAGTCAAACTCCCTCTGAATGGCTGCACAGCCATCTGGTGTCCAGTCACTCCCCCCAGATTTTGTTTCATCTGAAAACTGCTGAGGATTCACTTAGCCCATGAGGCTCAGTCAGTATGAATCTCAGTAAGACATCTGAGAATACTTAAAGTGAAGCCGTTTCACAGTCACCAGGACAAATGAGCTATTCTAAGCCAGTCCTTCCCATCCTTTGGCCCAGGTGCCTAGGACTTTTCTGAGACACAGAAATATACAGATATTCAGACTGATGACATTTTCTAGGTACACAGTTCTCAGGGATGTCACTAACCTTTGCTGTCTTCTCTTTCCTGCTGAATCCTGGTGTTCAAGACACTGGCTTTGCAGCTTCAGAGCTCAAGTGAGCCTGTTTAATGGTCATACTGAAAACTGCTTGTCCCCATGCACCAGGATAACACAGATCTGCTGCTGCATGCAACAGTCAGGTCAAACATTGCCAGGTACTTTGACACAAGAGTGGAGTAATCAGAAACAATGATTCATTTCAGAAATTGCCAGTAGCCCCTCCTAAGGATACAGAAAACTTTTCAAGCACTTGTATTGAGACAAAATTACAGAAAAGTTTTTTTGGGAGGAAAGAAATGGTTATGTTAACATATTGTTTCTTTTACAAAGGCTGTCTTTCCAGCAAAACAGGACTGAGAAGACTGAGAAGTGAGATGTTTCTGCACACTTCTGCTCTTTACTTAGCAGTGGGAAGCATCAGACACTTGTTTGATTCACCAAGGCTGAAGAGAAATGAGGTTATATGCTTACAAAATGTTTGTGACAAGCAAAAACTTGTGATAGAAGAGGTGGAATTCCCTTTGTTTCTAAACCTTTCATAACTTAAATTGGTTCCATTTTAATTGTCCTTTCTTGCAACACTGTTTCCTCTGCATAGATCCCACTCCCATTAACTCCCTTCTGACAAACTGCTTGAAGTGGGTAGATTACTAAGATACACACTTGCATCAAGGATTGTGCAAGCAAAGCATTTTCTTCCATCTGAATGCAGATTTTTAAAAAAAAATCAAAGATCATAATACAGCTGTCTAGATAGGTCAGCTAAGACCATGTCAAGGAAAGAATATTCTGGTCAGTTCTTTTGTTTCATCGGTTTGGGGATTTGGGGATTTTGGTTTTAGTTTTGATTGTTTGTTGGTTGGTTGCTTTGGGGAGTTTTTTATTTGTGGGGTTTTTTTATCTGAGGATAGGCAAAACAAAAGTTCCAATTCCTGTTTATTTTTTAATACTATGCTTTTTAAAAACTTCTGTATGAATTATTCCACTGCAAAGATTTAGTATCTAATTAACTAGGGCTAAAAAGGAGTTTTTATATTTCAAATATCACCAGCAAAACCAGCAAAAAAGCTTTATAAGAGGACAATCTAAAAAGAACCATTTACTGTAAAAATGAAGCAAGCAGAGAATAAATATATGAAGCTTTGCTCACTACCACATTACTCAGGGTTTTATAAAGCTGTCCTTTCACCTCAATTTTAGTTTCTCAAAGTCTGTGTTAAAGCAAGGTTTTGGTAGGTGTGAACTTAAAGCTAATTAAAATGAAATTACTTGTAGAAGTGAAGACACCTGGTTTTGCCATACGAAATGTCAAGTAAGTTTTTAACACAGCAGAAAAGACTTGTCCCATGACTCACCTCCAATTACTTTACAAACTTTTTACCTTTCCCTTTTTCTTTTTTTCCTAGTAGTTAACACTATACTCTATAGGTTTATCTCAATAGACTTTCTTGGGGTAATTCCCATGCTATTCAGCTAAATCCTATAAGGCTATGCAGAAGGAGAGTCTCTGCTCCTTTAGGGTATCTGGTCAAAGGAGCTATAAATAAGGACATACAGAGACAGAAACCAGACTGACAAGTTATAAGGGAGGTCTGTGTACAAACAAACCTGATCAGCCACACCAGCTGCTGGGTTATCAAGCGTCCATTGGAAAACTTGGAAGTTTGGCAAAGCATAAGGATGTAAAGCTGAGGATCCAGGGTGTTGGGGTGGGTCAGTGGAACTATGCCAGCCAAGGAGGAGATGTGCAGGGAAGAGGGAGCAGGGAGGAACAAAGAGGTGGGGTGGGCAGACAAGGGTACAGAAGGCGCCTGTTGTCTGTGAGCTGGGGCTGCTCAGTGGCTTGTCCAGCAGAGCCCTTCAGCTGATCACTGCAGTGTGTCCTGCCTGTTCTCAGCCACCTCTCTGCATGACCTCACGCCCTATCCCAGGCACGTGGTTGCTGCAGGACTCAGTGCCAGGGGCTGGGGAGCAGCGTGAGGAGCGGGGAGCAGCTCCTGGAGCCGGACCAGGCTGTGGGCGCCTCCAGCCAGAGGTGCTGGCTTCAGAGTGAGTGAGGGGGGGCTCTCAGTGCCAGCAGCTGGAGTGAGGGGGGTCTTTAACCTCCAGCCACTGGGGGAGGAACAGTTTGTATCCTGAAAAGCAGCTCCTGGGGTCACCAGTGTGAGTGCATGGCTCAGCACCAACAGCTGGAGTTGGAGCACAGGTCACACAGAGCCCTTGGGCTGGTACCAGCTGCTGGAAGAGGTGAATGTACCTTCCCCAAAACCTGCTGTGCATGGGGAGAGTGTGTGTGTGTGTGTGTGTGTGTATTCACTGGCAATCTTCAAGCTGATACCAGCTGATGAGCAGGGCAGACTCAGTTCTGAGCTGAGGTATCAGATGTGCAGACAGCCCATGCTGGGATTTGGGGGACCTGAGAGTGTGGCCTGCTTGTGGGACGAGTACATGAGTGCTGTGTAGTCACCAATATCCCACTTAACATCCCTTAATGCATAGTAGAAAAGAAAGCATATGATCTATTTTATCCTTACACTTACTATTAATTGGCAACTTTGTGTAAGAAAGCAACAAAAAAGCTGCTCTTCAAGGGAAGAGCGAGCTGAGTCCAGAGCACAGTAACAAGGCAGACATGACATGAGCAGATACCTCACCTACAGGAAGCCAGGATGCAGAGCAGAAGGTCCAGGTCAGGATCAGGTCCAGAGACATTGCTGAAGATCAGATACAGTCCACTGATCAACCAGCACTTCTGTAATGATGAGACAGGTCTGAGCCCCAACCAGGAAGCCAAGCTGTTGGATCTGTGTCAGGGTCAGGACAGATAAAGTATAAGATCTGGCACAGATGTGGCTGTTGCACAGCTGTGGTATGCGTGGGCGGCAGGGGACTGCAATAAAGCTTCAGGTGAAAGTAGGTCCCAAGGCAAAAGAGGGGCATGCTCTTGTTTCTACCTCTCCTCAACAGAGCTCTTAACAGCAAAGGACCTGATCTTGGTCTCAGTTAGACCTTTTTAACTAGCCCATCTAAACTAGAAGGGGAATGTTCTCACATTGTGCCGGGCAACTCAGCCAGATTTTCCAGACTTAAATGTGCTGATGTACCGAATATTGTCAGACAAAGCTTGGTATCACATGGAGAGAAGACTCTTCACACCTTGGAGACAAAGCTGGCAAAGGCTCTGAATACCTCCTGCATTGCATTTTCAAAGCTGTCTCCATTACAATCATTTGGGAACTGAAATATTAGACCTGCTTTTGATGCAAAAAAGACATTAACAGCTGGGTGCAATGTACATTGAAAACTGGGCATTGTGGTGCTCATTTCCCAGCAGCAATTTTCTGACCCATCAGCATGCTACTAACCTACCTTCTTCCAGCAGCACTTCCAGGAGGTAGGAAGGATTCAATAAGTGTTTGAGGATAGTAATATTGGACAGCTCCATTGCAGAAGTTGTCTCTTATCTCCGGACCAAAAGGTATGACTGTGGTTGTTTCCTAAGCATGGGAGAAAGACATGTATATCACATATATATATATATAACATTTATGTTATATATAGCAGGGGCAAAGAGCTGAACAAGGACTGGCATAGGCTCCTTGGGCACATCACTTCAAGGAGGCAAAAAAACACAGAAGCAGCTTTTTAAGGTCACTCATAGTGACAGAATCAGGAGTTAATCTACTTGTTTTATGAGTTGACCACCTGATTTTGAAACATTTATGGGCCCCACCTTGCCTATAGAACTCATAATTTATGACATGTATTCCTATGCTTACATATCTATTTGTAGGTATTCTACAAATATTTTCTACTTCCTGAAAAGGAAATTACAAACTCAGAAACAATCCTCAAAGGAAACCAAATATATCAGCCAACCTTCAGGTGAACCCAGATGAAAAAAGAGAATTAATTAATATAATTTGACACTGGCAACAAATGTATCTTTAACTCAAAGTATTTGAAATGCCTATTGATGTATTAACTGTGGTGAGTACTGCAGTAACATAAATGATGTGTTCTACTCACACAGAATCCCCTTCTTTCAGCGTGTTCAATGTAAATCTTATCATGAGCACACTTGCTTTTAACTTGTGCATTTTACATTCCTCTTCACCATGTCAGGAGTCCCTCTTCACCTACATTTTTATCTGAGGTTCATAGAAATGCAAAGGATTCTCATAGCGTATCTATGATCTCTCTATACTTGTGATGATTATTTGTTTAAACTTGATTTCTGGCACCAGCAAGACTGAGATTTGCAAACAGAAGGATGAGAGTTTTCAGTTACACTTGAGCAGCCAGGGAAATCCCATCTCACACACCTTTTCCTTACAAGAGAGAATGAGGAACCAAAACTTGTAGGTTAGAATGCTATCCTCTGCCAACAACAGGATTCAGTCTTACTGAAAGCTTTCACATTGATTCCTCTGGATATCAGAGCAAAACATTGAATTATTATTAGATCCAGTGTGTCATCAGTGTCAATAAGAACCTGTCCCATTTACAGAGAAAAAATTCACTCATGGATTTTAGGAAAGCAAAATGTCAGCCTATCCACTCTGTCTCTTTCCTACTTCATGTTCTACTTTCCTAAATATGGTTGTTGTTTCACCAAGGTGGGTGTAAAAAGTCCTCTGAGGATACTATATCTTCTTCATACATCTGCAAATGTGGGCTCCATGCCCTGCTTTGCCATAATTTGTGTGAGCTTGGGAAAAACACTTTGTTTATTCACTAACAAGATAATAACATGAAATAATGTTTCCAGCTGTATCAGGAGAATAAATATGAAGCAATGCAGAGAAGATTCACTTGAATGAAGTAACAGGAGTCATTAGAAAGTGAAGACAGACAGTAAGTTCTATAGAAAGGACTTTTTTCTTGGTTCCCTGTTGTTTAACTCTGACACTTACTCCATCAGTATAGGAAATTATTTTCCCCTCTAAGCCTTGTTAAATTTCTTGTGGTCCATCAGTAGTGAGATACCAGTTCATTTACTAGTGAAAACTGAATCTGCCCAAGCTACACAAGTTTTAATTTGACTGGTGCACATCAGAAATGCACTTACATTTTCATGATAGTCTCAATTCACTGCTGCATGGGGAATATGAAGTAGTTAACACAGGTCTGTGGATTCAATCAAGACTCAGAGAAGTAATGATAACAATACACCAAGGGAGAATACCAGCATAAAAACGGTGCTTGCTTGCAAGTGATTTACAGTACAAAAGAAAACACTTAGTAATTCCTTCATCTTGAAGGTTGTAGCCAGTTCTAGCAAGAACTACTTTGTTAAAACACCATAATCTCATTTCCAATCTAAATTACCAGAAAAATCCAAACTCTAAATAGAGATGACAAATATTTTAAAATGCTTAGAGAAATTAAGCAATTATCTCTGTTTGGGACAGCACGATCTCACTCTTCAGCTTAAATGAATCCCACCTTGGTTTGAGAATAGCACATCAGCCCCCTCACTGGACAATTGCCACATTCTTGATGCCATTAATAGTAGATGTTTACTTGAACAGCTCCCATGTAACTCTGCAGTCTTTCCTTGGGTTGACTTCCGGTATGTTTTCAGGCGAGCAGGTACTACCTCCAGCAATTTTGACATTGCTCCAGGGCTCCATCTGGCCTTGCTGGATCAATCTAGACAGGTAAAGCACAGACATGTTTTGCAATCTTTCTTTCTGAAGAAGCGCCCAACTGAGCCCTGTGTCATATCTCTGTCATATAGCACTAACAGTCAAAAAAAAGGCAGACTTATCTTTACAGAAAGATGCATCACTAGCTTAGAAAAATCCAAGAGCCTAGAACGCATAAACCTAGTAACCGCTACAAGAGAAGAAATAATTTCTGTATGTGTAAGAATAGTTCCAACTGCAGCTCAGCAGTTTGGTTAACCAGTCTTCCAAATGTCACCATGCAGTTAACTTCTGCATTTTACCAACAGAAAATAAATACTTCCTACCAGTCTGGGATCTGACATCTGTAGTGTTTCTTTGCAGCAGCAGGACTTCATTCAGCTACACATCTGAGTGCTCAGCTCCATGAAAGCACTGTCAGAGAAGGTCAGCATACCACACATAAGAAAGGACAAGAAAGACATGGGCTACATCATGTCTAAGATACTGCAACTTCAAGAGTCTGAACCTTCAGCTGTAGCAGGAACAGACTGTGCCTTTGAAGTAAAAGTGAAAACCTTGATCATGGTGTAGGCTGGAAGCTGGTGATGACTCACTTTAAGAGGAAGGTCCTGCCCCACCTAAAGACTTGCAGCTGAAGAATGCATTCACTGTCCTCATTGCTGATGAGGAAGTGGTGCCAAATTATCTTTACTTGCATCTGAGTCTGAACCTCTTGGGACCTCTAGAAGGAAGCAGTGAGTGGTAGTGGTAGGCGACTTTGCTACAGGTGATAAAGGCCCCCAAGTTGACTTTCCATCGAAGAAGGCTTGCTGCTTGGTGGAAGCTCAGATTCAGGATACCCGGGAGAAAGCTAGAGCCTATTGATTACTACTTCTTGATACAGGTATTTGAGGAACCAGCAAAGAAAGGTGTTCTGCTGAACCTGATTCTTATAAACAAGGAAGAATTGTTGAGAATTTGTGAAAGCTGTGGACAATCCTGGCTGGAGAGACAATGTGGTCATGGATTTCAAGATTCTAGGGGGAAGGAGTAAAGTAAAAAGTAGGGCCAGCAACATGGACTTCAGGAGGGCAAACTTTAATCTCTTCAGGTATCTGTTTGGAAAAATCCCTAAAGATACAATTCTGCTGAAAAGAGGGATCCATAACAGCTGGTTTATATTCAAGGATCCACCCTAAAATTTTATAAAGAGCCATCCTGTAAAGTAGGAAATCAAGGAAAGGCAGCAGGAGGCATGCATGGATAAGTAAGGCGCACATGACTAAACTCAAACATAAAAAGGAAATACACAGGAGGTGGAAGTGGGTGCAGGTGAGGAGGAGCACAGAGATGCTCTCAGGTTGTGTGGGAGTAGGGTTAGGAAAGTTAAAACCCTTGAGAACTGAATCAAGTGAGGTACAAAGACCTGTTACAAGTATACCAACATCAAAAAGTAACACTACAGAAAATATGTCTCCTCCACTAACTGGAGAGGACCATGGTGATCAAGTTCATAGAAAAAGCTGAGGTATTCACTGCCATTCTTGCCTCAATCGTTACTTGTAAAATCAATATTCAGGAGCTTCAGGACTTTGAGAATGAAACTCTTGAGTGAGGAAGACACACTCAGCAGAGGAGAAGCAGGTTAAGGAGCAGTTAAACTGGATCTGCAATCCTGTAGGCCTGGCAGGATGCACACACAAGTGTTGAGGAGCTGAACTGGGAACACTGCAAGGCCACTCTTGATTATCTTTGAAAGGTCACAGAGAAACAGGGAAGTTCCTGAAGGCTGGAAGAAAGCAAATGCTACTCCCATTTGAAGAAGCAAAAGAAGGAGAAACCAGGTAATCTCAAGAGGCTGCTCCCAACCTTAGTGCTTCAGTGATTGTCTTATGACAGATGGCTGAAAACAGAGAACATGCAAATACTAGAAGGACTCAATACTTTCTGTGGACTGCCAGGTGTAATTGCTCAGAAACCCTCCTTCATCAGCTTTCAAATTTAATGTTTTCTTTTTCCATTTTCACCTTATGCCATTATTGCACGACAGAAACCTGATGAGAATAATCTCTGAAATTTCATTCTTAAAAGTTCATACTGGTGAAAATAAACATTTTCATGAGATAAAATATTTTTAAATATACATTTGCATCTGAGAAATATCACTAGAAACCATATCCTATAAGGAATAAATTAGTGGTGTAGCTCTTATACATGTACATGCTAACTATATTTTCCATGCTTGAGCAAGGCTTGCTCAGCACAACCAGGTCACTCTGAAAGCTTTTATGAATTCTTTGTATTTAAAGCTTTCCATTTTCACATGTAAATTAGCTGATAACATTTTGTGAAAAAAATTTATATACGTGTCCTTTCCCAACAAATAAGGACATAAAATAATGAAAACGCTTAAAATATTTAGATGAAAAATGTGCCACTACTGTCTTTAAATTGGTAGTGGTGTCAGCCTAAACTAATTTGAATTGAACAAAAAGAAAAAGACAGTCTTCAATATTGACTATAACAAAATCAAGCCTGAGCAGTTTCAAACCCTAGCCACAGACATTAATCATATTTCTCTTTCCTCCATCATGCATGAACTCTAAAAAAAGTGAGAAATAGCACAGATAAATAATGTTATCTCTCCAAAGACATCTGTATGCCATAGAAGATCACATAGCCTAAAACTTATGCAAACCCAATGAAGTATAATTTTAACTATTTCAAAGACAGCTGGTTTCCATGGAACACATTTTTCCCATGCAGATCAGGGTCAAACAAAATAATCAGATATAAAGGAGAAACAAAATCCTAATCTATCTTTCTCTTTAAAAACCCAGTCAAGATGTTTTGACCAATTTTATGACAAATTCTACACCAGGTATCAGCTGCCTTGTAATTAGGCATTGAAGTGAGCCAGAAATGTTATTTGTGGCAAACCAAGCTTGGCAAAAAGAGAGAGGAAAACACATTAAAAATTGAGGTATTTGTTACACCATACCTAACTGTCCACAGTAGTTGACCGCATTAAGATATTAGCTATTGTACTTGCAAAGCAGTAGAAAGATCATAAAATTTTTGTACTTGTTTTCAAAGATCTTTTCACAAAGCTGTCTTAGAAATAATGTCTCCTGAAAGGCTGTAAATGTGGAGATTCTAAGCATCCAAATGCCTTTTTCTTTAATCTTAAATAAAAAGGTTTTAATTCCTAAGAATATAATGTATGTGAAGGAGAAATAGAGAGAAAGCAAACTTCTCAGCAGTGCTTAAAAGCTTGTCAACTTTGCTTGGGGCAGGCAAGAACATCTCCCCTAAGCCAGCCTTGTCTTCACACGAAGCAGGGATGTGAAGATTCCAGATGTGCAGGCATCATAAAACCTCTGGCAGGGTTGTGTGCACTAAAGGAAGCTCATTGTGCCTGGGCTGTACAACCTGAGATTTGAGACAGAAGCCATGTTCAATGGATCAAGTATTTACTGGGTTCATTCATTCAATTGTGGCTAAATTAAAAAAAAAAAAAAATTAGCTTTATAATAGGAAAGCTGACAAGATCTTAATTAGAACAGCAGGTATAGGTACTACAGCAATAAATTACATCCCTGCTCTATTTCAAAGACAGGAGGAAATTCGGCTTTACCTACATTTTCTATTAGTACCTGAGTGTTTCTTGATAATAACAATGGCAAAACAGCATACACATCACCAGAAATAGCAACCAGTGATTGTCTCTACATTAGCTGGAGTCCTGCAAAGACCCTAGTTTATTGCATTTATTTTCTGTAAATGAAGGCTGTATTTTCTGTGGCCTTTATAGGCTTATTTTCCTTTTTTGTCTCTAAAAGCGGAGAGACACCATTGTTCCTCTGGCATGGAAGGGAATTTAAATGAAAAAAACAATAATATCGGCCATTTCTGGGATCTGGGGGCTAAGGGCTTTGCACTAAGTGTCACAGGACGCTAGTCCTCCTTCAAAAGCTTACTATCTAAATGGGATAGAGCTGGCAACCAGAGCTCAAGTCCAGGCTACAGAAGGGTTGCTCAGAAGAGTTCCCTAAAATAGCTTCTTCTACTTGATTCTTCTTCCAAGAAGGCTTCTTTACATTGCTCTGATGGCATTACAAATTTTACACAGAGATGTTTTTTCATACCAGGCATGTGTCACAGCCCTGTTAAGAGATTCCTAAAACTGAGCTGGATACTTGACCTGGCAAAAAAAACAGCAGAGAGGCTCTATCATCACACCATAGAGACCAATTAACACCAGGACAAGGTCTACAGAGCACAGAAATCCACACCTGGGTTTTGGCAAAAAGGAGTCAGTGCTGCTTCCAGGGAGAAAGGGAAGGTTTTGCTCTGACAATCAGACCCATATGCCCATGCTTTTAATTTTATGACTATTCAACTTTCAAAATTCTTCCACAAGGAAAAGCCAGGTGAAAGGTTGACACAAAGTTGGGACCCCAGATACCACTTCTGAGCTGCTCTTGTCCTTTCTCAGAAACAGCTCACAGCTTCAATATATCTAAAATCTGTCATGAATTCAAATAATTCACAAATCATATTAGTTGAAACACTAAGGATAAGTTGTTTGTAGAGTTTCTTTCCCAAAACTGGTAACCCACTTAAAATATCAAGAGTTTATTTTATCCGGAAATATTTATTTATTAAATTTTAGGTGGTGACTACATCCCATATGAAATATGGAAAAAGATGAGAGCTTTCCTGCATCTTGAATTTAATTTAAAATACTAGCCAAAATATATTGAGTCATTTTAACTTATTAATATTGTCTCCTCTTGCTTAAAATTGGAGACTATTTTGCCGACAGCTACAAAAGTGAAAATTAACAACAATCTATCTGTATTCTGTAAATTACAGAACGCACCAAGTCCTACTTGTATCACAGGTTGCTAGACACCAAACAAGTGTTTCCCAAGCCTTTTTGTAGGCCAAGCTTACAATCTCTCATGTACAGCAGGGAGGTCTCCTCACAGAGAGACCAAGTTTGAAACAGGTGTTTTCTGTGTGAGAAAAATCCCTCCTGCCCTGTCCCTTGTTCAGTTGCCTACTCACCCTTTCTTTTGTGGCTGATCACAATTGTCAGCTGTGACTCTATGCAGATCACTTCCTCAGCTGCATGCAGCCACTGCACAACCCTGTGTTTTGGAGTTTCTTTGAGTTGCTTACACTCACAAACCTTCTCCTTAGCCAGTTTCTTCACAATTCTCTCTACCTTCCTATTGTTCCTGTTGAAAGGGTCATCAGGAAGACCAAACAGATTATTTTATGGCCTCTTCTTCTTCCACAAGGCAGAGAACTAAAGAACAAATTGGGAGGTCGAAGCTGGCAGTAAATTGTCTAGAAAGCTGAGTGACATGCAGCAGAATGACAAAGATATCTCATTGTACCCAGCTAAGAACTGTGGTTCTTCAGAAAATCACACTATCTCCTCTGCTTTCCATCTGGAACCTTCAGGCTTTTCTAAATATGACTGGAAGCACAAGTTTATGAACATGTGCTCATAATAATTAGGAAGTACTAGCACTCTGAAAATCTCTGGAAGAGGATTTTATCAAGCAGATATAATCCCGATCAATACTGGAAATCTTCTAACCAAGTACTTGTATCTCTTTTTGTGGCAGGTTAGCCTTGGCTGATTGCCAGACTCCCATTCAGCCAGGCTCTCACACTTCCTCCTTAACAGGACAGGGAAAAATTAGATTAAAAAGCTTCTGAGTTAAAATAAAGACAGGGAAATCACTTACCAATTACTACCATGGGCAACAGACTCAACCTGGAGAAAACAATAAAATTTATTGCTGGTTAAAAAGAGAGCATGATGGTGAGAAACAAAGACAAAACTAAAAGACCCTCCCCTATCCTACCTCTTCTTCCCATGATCAAGTTCTCTCCTTCACTCTCAATTCCCCCCCTTGAAAATGGCACAGAGGGGAGTTACAACCAGTCCATGACAGATCCTCTCTGCAGCTTTCTCCTACTGACACTTTTCCCCTGCTTCAGTATGGAGTTCCTCCCCACAAGATACAGTCCTTCATGAACTGCTCCTGTGTGGGTTCCCCACAGGCTACAGAAAACCTGTTCCCAACAGAAAACCTGTTCCTGCGTGGGCTTCTCCCCATGGGCTGCAGCTCCTGCCAAGATTCTGCTGTGACGTGAGCTCTTCACGGCTGAAGGTTCTTTCAGGATACCTTCACCTGCTGCAGTGTGAGGTTCTCAGTGGGCTGCACTGTGGATACCTGATCCACTGTGGTCCTCCACAGATACTCTTCTCTCATCTAGTGCCCTTTCTCCTTCTCTCCCTTCAGTGTTTACAGGGCTGTTTCTCACATGTTTTTCTGACTCTTCTCTCTCAAAACTGCTGTGCAGCATTTTCTGCCCTTTCTTAACTGCCTTCCCAAAATGTTCTTGTTCAGGTGTGGGGTTCAGCTGTGGGACTTGGCTCTGCTCTGCAGTGAGTCTAGCACACAGCAGCCTCAAGCCTCCTCACAGATGCCACCCCTGCAGCCTCTCCCATCCACTCAACTACCAAAATGTGGACATGTGAACCCAACACACATTTCTAACACTTTCTTCCTATCGCACCAAGCTAGCACGGGAAGAGTGAGAACTCTTCTATCTCTTTTCCCTAGCCTTAAATTCACTGTGATAAGTGAGTTAACAGAATAAACCAGGGCAATATCCATTCCTAGGCATACGTATTTCATTAAAAAATGCAAATAACTATAATGAAAACTTTTCTAGGTAACCCTATTTCTAGAAAGAAAAGTTTTCTATGATTTTTTTCCCCTGCTGTACTTCAAAGTAAGCAGCAAACTCAGGATTCCTTTACTTCTTGGAGCTGGGAAGTCAGGACTAGGACTTTATACATCTGATGGCTTCTACAAGGATATTGACATCACCTTGTACAATTTCTGTTTCAGTCAAATGGCAAAGTGGGTAGAGTAACTTTTGAGGCTATGGGAATGTGGCTCAGATAAAGCGGGTGATATTCCATTAATGGTTTTTGTCAGTATGAAACAGCTTTTAATATGTGTTCATGTAACTTCTAGTGGGAGAAACTTGTTCCTTTGGTTTGATGAAACTGAGTTGCACTCTCCATGTTCAGTAAGGGAGTTTGTTTTCTTTTTTCAAGGCTGCAATATATAAAAGCTTGCTTCTGGAAAGGGTTCCTTACTGAGAAGCTAGGGAGCCACTGGAGTATGCTCCCCATGAGAGAGTTCGGAGTTCAAGGAGCATCCGGACAATCCTCTTAGTCATGACATGGTTTGGTTTTAGGACTTGTGAGGAGAGAGAAGTTGGACTCAGTGTTTCTTATGGGTCTCTTCCAAATTGAGATTCTCTATGACTCTACAAGTGAGGCCAGAAGTTCCACCTGTGTTGTTTCTTTTATTTGTAAAAGCCCCAGCTATTCATTAAGAGAAAATCTCTCTACATGAGCATGTACTCTGTCTGAGTTTGTCTCAGGCTTCATCTCTGCACAGGCAGGGAATTTTCTAATTTTAATATTGGAGGTAGGTGGCATCTGCATGGGTGGATCTACCAGTGTCTGCAGAGGTTGCACTGTAAAAGTGCTGGAAGTAATAAGTACATGTTTAAAGGCTTCATACCAGCTGGGAATCAATCAGGTACTCTGAAAACAATCCCAAGATAGGCAGGAAATGTCACCTAGAGAATTACACCAGAGAGATGTTACTTCAGGACAGGACCAACAAGACAAAGAAATCGAGCAGTTTGCAGAGATCACTTAGAGCCCAGGAAGTGATCTAATGCACACAGATGTAAAACACTAACTCACAAATATAACTGGTTTTCAAGTTAAATTTCATTATTTTTAATACCTACCATCATAGATAGCAGTATAAAAAGTCCCACAAGCCACTGTACAAGAAAGAAGGCAGAATATATTTTTACATCCCTACCTGAAAGCATAAAAGCCAACTAAAAGTTAGCACTGGAAAAGAAAGTATTATCGAGGGCGCTTTCCAACTGAAACCAGACCATGCAGACTCTGTTAGAATTACTATCGGTGCTGATTAGGAAAACACAAGAGTCAAATATCCTTTCCAAGCAACCCAGCCAATGGACCCCTTCTTTTTCAAAGCCATTCTCACTATGGTGAGCTGTGGTATTACCCATCTGTAGCCCCAACAGGGATGGGCAAGAAAGCAAGTAGGGAATACTGGATTTGGCTGTGATGGAGTTAATTTTCTTTATAGGAGCTCATGTGATGCTATGTTTTAGAATTGTGATCAAAAAAAGTGTTGGTAAGATAAGAGTGTTTTAGTTATTGCTAAGCAGTGCTTGCAAAGTGTTGTGATCATTCCCCCACATCTCCTCAGGCTGCTCTATGATCTCAGGAATTCTTGCGAAAGCTTGGTCCTAATTAATGGCTGCCCAATAGTTAAGCTCCCCTTGAGCATATCAATAACACTGCCTGTTCCCCAGGACTTCTGTTGCCTAACAAACTTCTGTTTTCTAATGAATAGCCTTGGAAACTTATTTTTGTCTGAATCACAGCTGGAGTGAAATAATATTACTGTTACCAGACTTCTGAGGAAAATTACTGACCTGGATTGAGTCCAGGATGGAAACCGATGGAAGACTAAAGCCAAGCATCTCAACCCTGTGAACAGTTCCCACAGGAGGCCCTTTGAGGTCCCTTGGCCCCAGTGGCTGTGTCAGCACCTCCCTTGGAGCAGGATGTGCCTCGGTGCTTGTCAGCACCCACATGTCTGAGAACTCAAAGGAGCTTTGTCAGAAACTGACAGTGGGCCCAGCCTGGTACCCCCTCCCCGAGGCTCAGGCCTTTGCCCACGGAGAGATGCAGAGGACATCCAGCGTGTGTCTTTCACTGAACTCCAGGGGAGTCTGTAACAGGTGCTTTGTACACGCGCACACACACACAGATATTTTAATATAAAGTCTGTATCTGTCTGTGTCTGAAAACTGTACAAGCTATATTTTATAGCAAGTGTAGCACCAGTGTTGCCATTTTAGATTCAAAATTAAGTTACTGTTGTAACAAAATTAAGTGTACTGTTATTATTTATTCCATAATAAATATTATGGAATCATTCTGTAAGAGTTAAATCAGTTAATGATTAGGTGCTGCCAAATCCTTTAGACACAAAGCACTGAGGAATTACATGGGTAGGTTTGGCAAGAGGTCCACTGAGAACCTTGTGACTCAGTGGGAGGGTTTCCTTTCCCTCCCTGCACCCTTACATTCTCAGTCCTCACCCTTTTGCATCCTGTGTATCATTCCAGGCTGTCTCCTATTGAATGAGAGCTTCGGTGGATCGATGCCGTGTTTATTCCTAAAGGGTCCCTCATGGACACGCTCAGGCGGCACTCTCGTAGCACCTACGCACGCACACAATCTCACCTTCGCAGGCAGTCACGAACAGCCACTCACACACACAGTCTGTGCATGAACCAGAGACAAAGAGGCGAGAGGGGTTCTCTGCATGCAATTCCGAGGCGTTTAATGGCAACACACCCGAAGGGAACAGAGGCAAGAAAAACAACCAAACCAAAAGCCCGTGCCAGTTTTATGCCAAAAACTCCCAGAGGCGGGCAGAACATCCAAAACCAATAGTCTGAGGGCTAGAGGGCAGAGGCAAGGCTGAGTGACATAACAAAGGCCAATGGGAAAAGGAATGGGAGGAGGGAGAGGGCCAGTGACCAGCAGAATCTAGGCAAAGGGAGAACTTTCTAGCACAGTGTTGTAGGGAGAGATCACTTTTAGGGTAACTTGGAGGTGTGTAAAGTGGCCTTAGCCACTTCAACAGACTCCAATCCAGTCGTCCTTTGCATGTTTTATCTGTGTGGTACCAGAGTGAACTTTGCCATTGAACTTCATCGTGCTTTCACAGATTTGTAATAAAATTGCTTTTACTGATGCCTTTGACAGAGTTTCTTTAAGCAATCTTAACCACCCATTCACAACAACCCTTAAGGCATTTTCTGTTAGGCATGCCACCCCACAAGTGGGAGTGCACAAGAAGTTGGAAGGAGATACACCCGGGACAGCTGATCCCAGTGACCAAAGGGATATTCCATACCATATGGCACTACATACAGAAAAAAAATCTAGGGGAAAGAAGGAGGAAGGGGGTAATTTCAGAGTTATGGCATTTGTTATCCCAATTAGCTGTTACAAATGCTAAAGACCTGCTTTTCTAGAAATGGCTGAGTAATTGCTGATGGGAAGTAGTGAAAGAATTTCTTATTTTGCTTTGCTTGATCATGCAACTTGTGCTTTTCCTATTAAACTGTCTTTATTGGATAGACAGGGCAGGATACAGCAGTGTTTCTTACTCCATTCTGTCATGTAACACAGAGACAAAAAAATAGTATACAAAACATTGTCTTATAAATAAGGACTATTCTCTTCTTCCCCTTCATAAACAATGGCGGTGCATTTTGCCAGCATCCTGCTTAGAATGAACAGATCAAGTTTCAAGCAGCATCATTAATCAGACATTTTTTCCCATAGGCAGAGATGTTCAATAGCTCCCCAAAGCAGTTCATTGGTGTGGAAGGACTGTGAGGAGACAGTCTCATGTTTCAAAGCATGTTTCTGATTAGAGTCTGGCTTCACAGAATCATAGAATGGTTTGGGTTTGAAGGGGACCTTGAAAATCATCTAGTTACAAACCCCTGCTGGAACACCTTAAACTAGACCAGGTTGATCAGAGCCCCATCCAACCAGCCCTGAACACCTCCAGGGGTGGGGCATCCACAACTTCCCTGGACAACATATTCCAGTGCCTCAGCACCCTAACAGTAAAGAATTTCTTCCTAATACATAATCTAAACTCTCTTACCGTTTGAAGCCATTCCCCCTTGTCCTGTCACTACATGACTTTGTAAATAGTCTCTCTTCATCTTTTTCTTAAGTTCTCTTCAGGTACTGAAAGGCCGCAATAAGGTCACCCCAAAGCCTTCTCTTTTCCAGACTGAACAGTCCCAGTTCTCTCAGCCTTAGCTGGTATAAGAGGTGCTCCATCCCTCTGATCACCTTGGTGGCCTCCTCTGGACTCACTCCAACAGGTCCCTGTCCTTCCTGTGCTGGGACCCCAGAGCTGGATGCAGTGTTCCAGGTGGGGTCTCACCAGAGCAGAGCAGAGGGGCAGAATCCCCTCCCTCCCCTGCTGCCCACGCTGCTTTGGATGCAGCTCAGGGCATGTTTGGCTCTCTGGGCTGTGAGTGTCCATGGCTGGGTCATGTCCAGCCTCTCATCCCCCAGCACCCCCAGGGCCTTCTCACAGGGCTGCTCTCCATCTGTTCATCCCCCAGATGTGCTGGTACCTGTGTTGGTACCTGTCTTCGTTTGAAAGACAGGTGTCTGCTAAGGAAGGCAGGAGCCTCCCTTGGAATGGCAGATGCAACCCCCTTCCCTCCGAGTTATTATAATTTTGAAATCAAGGGGCTTTCAGGCAAAGATATGACGAACAGGAGTAACAGTTCTTTACTATTATATATCTATATGTGTATAACCGGTCAAACAAACAGCAATAACCATGGCAGTAACAGCACACACAAACCCAGTCCCAGCCTTCTCGGCTGTCGGGCCCTTTCCCCTGGGGTGCAGTTCCGCTCGCAGCCGGCAGGGGCGCTGGCGGCTCCCGGTGAGCAGGGCAGGTGCGATGGTTCCCCCGCGGCTGCAGGGGGCGCTCCGGAGCGAGCTCGGGGAGCACGCGGCACTGGCGGCCTGGGATCCCGGGAAGGGCAGGAACAAAGGCTTCACAAACCCCTGGGCAACTGATCCCAGTGTCCGGCCGGACTCTCAGGAACAGCAGGCTGGAACGGCAGGGACGAGCACAAATCCCAGGTGGCAGAGGAGATGTATCCAAAGGGGGAACCCCCCGGAGGTCTGGGCAGGCAGGGTGAGCTGGGCTACAACGTAGCGAAGGCTCAAAGCAAGGGCAGGGGCAGGGCAGCCACGGCCTGGCTCCCAGCAGGGCAGAGAAGGCGGGCTTGGGGTCCTGGGATTTCTCTGGCAGAAGGAAAAGCAGCCGAAGGAAGCAGCCTCCCTCTCCGTCCAAATGCCGGGGACCGACTGTCCACACACCCAGGTGAAACAAAAGAGTAGCCAGATGCACCCCACTCCAATGGCTAGGTCTTTTGTTTTTCTTAAATACCCAGCAATTTGTCCTCCTAGCAACATGTGTGGGGAAAATTCCTTTAACAGAAAAAAAACTAGGAGAACTCCTAAAACCCCAACAGTACCGTGACCCAAATGCAGCACCCTGCAGTTGTTCTTGTTAAACCTCATGAGATTCCCACATGCTCACTTTGTGAGCTTCTCTAGGTCCCTCTGGATGGCATCCCATTCAGGAGTGTTAACAGCTTGCAGAAGACCAAGATAGTAAGCTCAAGAAACCAAAAAACGAGTTCCATTTTACAAGAATTCACCTGATTCGTGGGCACGACTCTGTCTGGACTTGGTTCAAATGTCAAAAACAAAGCTATACTCAAAAGGTACTCACATGCTGTGACTAAGTGGTTTTAAGAGTGAATTGAAGTGTATAGTTTGGTCCTTTGAACAATTTCTATGGAAAATCAAACACAATATCAACATTCTACAGGGTTGTGAATAGAGGAAGTGTTGAGAATTACAGCTCTTCCAGGCTACTCAGAACCCATGACAAAATAATGTACCCTGGTCTCCTTATCAGCTCCATAGAGACCTGCACTCAACAAGTCCTGGCAGGAGCCGCTGGACCATGTACAGGTGCTTTGTCTCACACTACTAGCATTCCCATTTCCATTTAAAGAGAAGGCCAGCAGCCTGTTCAAAACCAGCCCTACGCTGCAAAGACCACTGCTTTATTGCCCTTTTGGAGAAGCACGTTGCCAATTGCAGCAAGGAGTCTCAGTCTTTCCTGAACAGGGCAATTTTCCTGCTTGGATTGCTAATTCCCAGGATGCTCACAAGTCCAGTTCTAGCATAAGAAGGAGCTTGCTCCAGCTTGGTACTCCTCCCACCCAGAGCACCAGGAGCATGCCAAGACTGTGCCAAGAGAAAGGTGTCCTTCTCCACTCTTCTCAGTGCCAAATCTCCTACACCACTGGACTACAGCTTGCAGCAGCTGACCCTCATTCAGACTGAAGCTCTGGCAAATGAGCATGGTAATTTAATCATTTTCGTATTGGAGATTCTCAGAGAGACAGAATGCAAAGCAGATAATGGTTTTGCTAGACAAAAACAGAGTAGAAAGCCCAGGCTTCTAGCAACACCAGATCTATTGTAAAATTTGTATTTGAAAGGGGCTTTGAAGATGATCCAACACTTTGCATCAGATGACAGGATGTGATTACAAAGGAGTCGAACTCCAATTACGGTGTCTTTACACTAAATATGCTTTTTTGGGTAATGTACAACTAATTAATCCAAACTACATTAGTAATTACATTTTCAAGATTAGTGTCCCTTATCTTTCATACTCAATACATGTGGCTGGGACTCTCATTGGAGGTTAAATATTTTCATTTAAGAGCTAAAGGGACTATGCAAATCTTAGCCTACATTTTTGTGACTTAAGAACATTGACCATTCTGAATTGATACAGAAATAGATCACCATACTGTGGTTAATCTTGTGTTTATGTGAAGCCACTAGTAAGTGTGACTATTAAAAAAAAAAAAAAGTTACAGCATAATTAGACACTGTCTTGTAGAGTAAAAGAAAACATTTATATGAACTATGTCTTTTTTCTGCTACTTTCTCTGTGTGACAACAAGTTCCCCCAACAGTGGAAAACAACAAAACCCTTTAATAGCACAGTTTAACAAATAGTTTAACAAAACTCTTAAATAGCACAGTTCAGATGAGAAGCTGATTTAATTTTGAACTGGAAAAGCAGCCTATTTGGAATAAGATCACAACCTCCTAAAAAGCCTGCAATATGAGAGCTCTGGATTTTCTGAGCATTGCTCAGTCACTGCTGAGGAAAGGCAAGACAAAGAAGTTCTGATGTGGACAAGGTCATCTTCAGTTTTCCTATTTTGTTCATGGTCTGTGCAAGAATGAGAAGAGAAACCCATAGAGCATGCTGGCTCAGGCACCTCTGGCAGTTCTTTGGGAATGACAGATATATGTGACAGTTTGTAGTGGAAAGCCAGCTTTCCATAGATCTGGTTGTGAGTGTCTACTGAACAGCAAGACAACTATGACAGCCAGCCTCTCCAGGGGGCCTGGCTCATTCTTCTGCAATGCTCTTTTCATCTACAGAATGTTTTTTTTTAAATCCTGCTTATTAAAAGAAAACAAAGAAAACTTCCTTGAACTTCAGACTTTTAATTCTCACTGCTCAAAGAAGCCATTCCTTCTTGTGCTGATTTCTCACAACCCTTTCATTCTTGAAGTGGTAGGTTAGTCTTAGCTTGACTTGCATCTAGCCGCTTATACGTGGTATCAGTTCAAGGAGGACCAGAAACTGACTGGTGTCTTTCTCTGTACTGTAGGAAAAAAGATTTTTCCAGCTTTTGTGACAGCACAGAGGGAAAATGCAGCACTCCTTAAAGTGGTGTCTGTTCAGGGTGAGTGATGGAGGTGGTCTCTCAGGATCCCTTTTAGGTCCATTTTGAAGCACCTGGGAATCTCACCAAGATGAAGCCAAATAAGAATCTCACTTGAAATGGCTTTCCAGTGAAGTTGTGGATTGGCTGAAGCTCGAATTTTTTGGTAGCAAGGCAGCATGGACTGTCAGTGTTTAGATTTTTCCCCACTATACAGTATTCTCTTGATGTGAAGACACCCACAAGAATAAATGTTTTCTCCTTTGGTTTGATAAGACGGATAGGAGAAATACCAGGAGAAAGGAATTTTTTATACAAGAAAATGTTCATAAAAAATTTTTATACAAAAAATCACTTGTTCCAGCTGTCACAGATCCAAAGTTCTTTTCGTTCATAAAAAATTTTTATACAAAAAATCACTTGTTCCAGCTGTCACAGATCCAAAGTTCTTTTCATACCTCAGCTGCAGCATTTTTGATATCTCACAGGCTAATTCTAACTCAGCTTAAGTATTCAACTTCCCAAGAAGTTTAATTATGTTTATCATGGTATGTCATAAAATTCCCTGAAAGGATAGTCTTTAATTACAATCCTGTTTGCTTTGACAGCACATTTGTGAATTGTATGTAACATGATTATTATTTTGACTACCAGTAAGCAGGATTAAAACATTTTTCTACAAGAATGAATTAAACCTGCCCCAAGGCTATTAGGTTCTGGTTATTTATTTTCTAAGTAAGTAGATCACCCGGCAAAACTAAGTTGCTAACATTATTCAAATTGTCCTTTTGCTTTATCATAATTAACATGAAATATGTAGACTTAATATTCTCCCGATTAGTACCCAAAGCTGATGCACAGCATGGAGTGAGTAAATGCAGCATAGTTTACTATGTTCTTTCACAGCTTTGTTAATCCTAACACACTATTTTGTTTATGCAATCGCCTGAGTGATCCTCTGGAAAATCAGGGTAGACCTCTGATCAGGACAAAACAAGCCGCTGTTGCACTCATTCAGGATCCAGAAAGTGAGGGTTTTGCTCAAGTTTGGTTTGAGGGCTGGAGGACCATCTGGAGAATTCTAAACACAATAGTTCAGTTCTGGCATAAGCAGAACTTTATTTACCACTAGAAGGTTTCTCTTAATGTCTTCATGAATTAAATTCTCCTTGTCTCTTTTAAAACACATTTCTAGTTCTCTGTTCTTGCTGAGAATAGAGAACAGCTTATCCCTTTACTCAATGTACCAGTCTTCTTACCTGAAGAATTGATAATGGCCATACCTTGTCACTGTAACCTGGATATGAGCAATCTCTCTTTTAGGTGACATCATGTCCACAGCTTGAAGAACTACCTGAGACACAGCTTATCCCTACTTTCTGGATCCCTCCAGAAGTACTAACGTAAAGGAAAATCATGAGAGAGACTGTAAACAAGAAAACTATAGAACATGTGCCACTGTAAACATTATTTTAGAACAAGATACCCGCAAAATGTTTTGAAAATGGTGAGGGAGTTATGTGTGCCAAACTGGTGTTTGCTGAGTTTGCAAGTCTGCCTTCAGTCTGAGTCAACACCATTGAAAATGCAATATTCTCTGATTACTTGTGGCTCAAGAAAGGAAAAGAAATTCCTCCTAGACATAATAAGGTCTCCCAGTGAATTAGGGGGAAAATGTGAAAGGTACTAAGAAAGAAGATAGACTAATCAGCTGAAATGACAGTGAAAATAAAAGATCCATAGTATCTACCATTAGCTGGTCATGTCTCATTGGAAGCACATGAGAGAAACCTCAGGGAAAGGGGACTCTTTTGTAATGTAAAACCTGCCTTTCAGTCCCTAGGTCAGTCCTCCCTACACAAGGTTCCACAGATGCAGCAGGAAGGTCATACAGACGTCCCACCCCAGACATGCTGTGAATTACCTCTCCATAACCAGGACTCTTCCCCAGCTCTCATGGCCCTTCTACTCTTTGTGACAGCGGTCTTTATTTCAGGATCAATTGCCAGCCTTCAAAATCAGTCTCAATTATTTTCTCCTTTTCCCTCAGCCAAATTCATTACTGGAGAGGGCAATGTGATTATCTCAGTGGTATAAGCGAGCCTTGGTGGGAAGAGTTCTGTGACTGGAATAATGTGATGGACAGTAACAGGCTCTTCAATAGAGATAAGCAGGGCAGTTGAGGTGGAGGGATAGCACTCTGTGTAAACCAGGGGTTGTACTTTACAGCAATTGGGGATGACATGTTGAGACTTTCTGGGTAAAGAATAGCAGAAAAACTAACAAAGTAACAAAGTAGAAGCAATTCTGGGGGTCTACAACAGGTCATCCAGCCAGGATGGTGACAGTGATGTATGATTATTCTGTCAAGAGTTAAGGGAAATCTCTAGATCAGTTGTTCTTATGGGCAAATTCAACTTCCCAGATGTACTGTTTGTAAATAAAAATGGTCGTGTGGGTGCTGTGATGATCCATGGCTGACTTGGCCACTGTGATCATTAAATGTTTAAAGGCTGTGGTGGTATGCAGAAAACTGTCAGCAGAGCTACTGCCATGGCTTTTGGAAGAGCAGACTTTAGACTCCTCAAGAAACTAGTTAGTAAAGTCCCCTGGGGGTTGGTTTTCAAGGGCATTGGGGTTCATAAAGGCTGATCAATTTTAAGAGCTATCTTTTGAGAATGCATGTGTAAAAATTCAAACAAGTGAGGCAACAGTTCAGCTTCACTGGACAGGAGTTTCTTTCTGGAACTTGGAGGAAAAAGATTTGTATGATGTTTGGAAGAAACTTTAGGCTACACAGGAGGACTACTGAGATGCTGTGCAGAGAAAATTCACATGGCTAAAGCTCAGCTGGAGCTGAAGACAGACATACTATGGTAGATAGCAGAAAGGCTCTTAAAAATATTTGTATTTTAGCTGTAAAAATGTTGCCCATTGAATGAGGAGGTTGGTCACCTCAGAAACAGAAATTAAGCTAAAGCAGAGACATTTCATTCCTTCTTCAAATCTGTCTAACATCAATGGAGGGCCTTGTGACATTTGGAGCTTCAGGTGGAGGACCACAACTGTGGGAGTTATAAAGATCCCAGCCAGCTTTGAACTTATACTGTATTTCCTGCTGCAGATGAGTGCACAGAAGTCTATGGGGCTCAATGGGATTCATCACAGGATGCTGAAAGAGATAGCTGATGGTAGTGCAGGACCTCATTATTTATCAACAGTCATGTGAATCTGAAGAGGTCTCAGTCGACAGGAAGCTAGCAAATATTATTCCTATTTTCAAGAAGGGCAAGAAAGGAGACCCTGGTAATTATAGGCCTGTCAGTCTCCATTCAGTGTCTGGTAAAATTATGGAGAAATTTATTCTGGGAGTTATTTAAAAGCGCTTCAGAGGAAATGCAGCTGTTGGTCAAAGAAAACATAGGTTTGTGAAGGGACTGTTATGCCTTACTAACTTAATATATATCCTTTTATGAAAAGGTTATGAAAAGGTTACACATCTAGCAGATGAATGAAAGGCAGTGGATGTGAGGGGTTTTTATTTCAGGAAAGTTTTGACTCTGAGTCTCACTGTATCCTTCTGGACGAAGTGCCCAGCATCCACGTACACAGTACACTGCATGAACACTTGCCTTGAAGCCTCTGGCTCAAAAATTTGTAGCAAACAGGGTAATATCTGGTGACCAGTCATTACTAGTGCTCCCCAGGGCTCAATTTCAGGCCCTGCTCTTTTCAGTGGTTTTGTCAGTGACCTGGACACCGGAGCTCAGTGCACATTAAGCAGGTTTGCAGCAGTACTAAGCTAGGATGAGCTGTGAATTCCCTTGAGCATAGAGTCTGTTTTACAGGGAGATCTTGATAGATTAGAGTGCAAGGATTCACCAACCATACGGATTTAACAAAGATAAATGCCTGGATTCAGCTCTTGCAATGGTGTAATCCCAGATGTCTGTACAGTTGTGTGGACTAGAGGCTGGAGTGCAGCACAGCAGAAAGGGAATTGGTGGTTTTCCTTGATGATTAGTTCAATGTGAGTCAACAACGGGCCCTGGAGCCCAAAAGTGCTTTAAGTATTGCATTAAGCACACTATATGTAACCAGTCCAAAGCAGTGATTATCCCATGATATTCAGATTGGTACAGCTTCACATCAGGTGCTATGTGCAGTTTTTGGCTTCACAATACAGGAAGGATATAAAAAATATTAAAATGTGTCCAGAGGAGGTCAACAAACATGAGAATACATGCGAGCTGAACAAAGAAAGGAGGAAAGGAGCCCGTCTGATCATGTTTTGCTCAGCTGGCACAAAACGTGTTTGTCCCATGGCAGAGATCATGGAGTCACACAATAATAGAAGCATCAAATGCTTGGGTTTGAAGTGCTCTTGTTATTATAAACAATAAAAAAATATTTGTTTTACTTTCCTCATAGACTTTAAAAACATATAAACATGTGTATTACTATGTATGTATGAGCATAAGTCAAGCTCATTAGAAGTTCATCCCAATAGAGAGAGAACTCACAAGGAGATCTATTGGTAGAGAGGGATTAATACAGGAACATAATGCTTGCCGCTATCTGCAGCTGCCACTGCAGTATTAGATATTCTCTTGTCCTTGAGATTTTCTTGTCAGAATATCCTGAGACTGCTTTCATTACTGGAAGAACTTGTGTCTCCATGACATAGGTCAAGTTCCACCCTAAAAAAACCTTGCTGTCTATTTAGATTGTGGATGAGAGAGCAGATGTTATTTTGGTCCCACATTCAGCATTGTACCAGGACAGTTTGAAAGCTGTCACCAACCTATTCCACAGTGTTGGTAAACTGACCAGAAGCAGTTGAATGGCTTGCACAGATCTAAAGGAATGCAGTGCTTGGGAAAGGGCTGCGCTAGAAACTAAGATCGAATTAATTCCCCTTGCAAGCAAACTTAGAGGGAAGTCAGCTCTGGGAGCAGTTGTTAAGTAACTTAATTGCTGGTTTATAAAGCAGCAGCAGGAAAAAAAAAAACCTTAATTTTAAGTCATCAGGTCGTTTGTGGTGTTAAAGTACACTTTGAATTCCCACATGAGTGATGTTTAAAAGGAGTTAAAGGGCAGAGTACATATTAGTGAATTAAACTGCACAGATGGTGTAATTATGCAGAAATAAGCATCAGAAACACAGGGAAGTTAGTGTTACACTTAAAATGAAATCTTAATATATGAAAATCCAGTTAAAGAAGTCAAAGAGCCTTATCTTTGCCTTATAGTGACACTATGAGGGAGAAAAGGGAAAGGGAAAAAAAGCACTAAATTAAATGTGCCTTCAATTTCACTCACAAAATCTAAAATATTTAAAGTGTTTATCATAAATATACAGACTTCCCTCTCCACTACAGCAAGAGGGCAAATCAACAATTTCCATCTTTTAATTGCTGCTAGGTTACAGACACGACTCTTTCCTTGCTTTGAGGGATTCTGTGTGAAGGCAACCACATTTCTAGACTTAGTGACAATACCTTTAAGTCATGTGATTTTCAACAAGCACAAGAAATTAAAAGCAAGCAGCTGATTTTGAGCCAAAAGAAACTGGGAAGTTTAGTACTGGAGGCAAAGATACAGCCTGGGAATGAGAGTATGCCATCATGAAAGCAGGATTACAATCTACTTTATGCAGATTTGTAGCACAGACCACTGCTTGAAGTTTCCTGGAATCAAACAGTGGAAGTCTGAAGTGAAGGACCAGCATCTGCCCGGTAGGCTACTAAAGGTCAAGTTGTTCTTTTGAAGGACAGTGACATGTGATGCCTATCTGAATCAGTGAAGAAAAAGAGTCCCAAATACTTTATTAAACTGATCAAAATTATGATAAGTGGCCAGCACTAGAATCCAGATGAAAAAAATATTTTTGATGCCGACAAGAAGGAGAAGAATATAGAACTCCTTGCTCAGAGTGCTTGGGTATCTCAGTTGTTGGTTTAGAGATTAAAAGCATTTTGTTGCGTATCTGCCAGGTAACCAGGCTTCCTCACACACCTGTTTATGAAGAAACATCAGTCTTCTAGTACAGACCATCTTCTAGAACAACAATTCAGATTACCTCATCTTGTCAGACATTTCACATACAAAGAGCAGATGCAATGACAGAATGAAGTCCAGAAGTGAACTGTCCACCAATCAGACCGCCACTGACATTATATATGGAAAATGGGAAGTTCTTTGACTTTTGGGAAGTCATGGAAATATGACTTCATTTTCAGCACACTACCTCCTACAGCTCCACTGTCCCTTCATGGAAGAAGTCTCATCAGGTTAGCACTGCCCATTGTATACCAAGACTTCCTTTCCCTAAGGAAAACAGAGATGCAGGGAAGATCCAGGGAGAGGCCAATCAGTAATTCATCATCTTGTGCAGCTCCTGCCCAGCTGACTCAGCACTCCAACGTTTGGAAGAGATTATAAGAATGAAAGCACAAACCACTTGACCCTTAAAGCTACAGATGCATTTTTCTCACCACCCAGCAAATTCAGCGTGTATCTGAGGTTAATCATGGTTACCACATTCCATTTGCTCTTGTCCCAAAGCTAGTTCTTTCTTCCCAATCAAAACAGTTAGAGCATACAGGTCTCCATGGTCTCAGGTGTTTCAGACACACATCACTTAGTAAAGCACCCACATGTGCCAGGGTTTTTTAGTGAGGAGCAAGGAAGAGCACTTAGAGGTCACAGATTCTGACTTGAGGCTCAGGATCCAGCCATTGTTCTGGTGCCTCATCCAACAGCAGGCCTTGGAGATACCTTCAAGTGAAGCCTTTGGAAAGATGGGAGCATCTGTGTGTCCCACAGAGATAGTATCTCAAGACACAAATGCTTGCAACTTCTTGCTGATGTGGATATCTTTCAATTTAGGAGAGTGGCTGTCAATTGTTCCCTGTTCTCTGAAATACACCATGTACCTGCACATCCTTTTCGAAAAAATCAGTTTTCAAGAAGTTCTGGGTGTCAGGACCTGACCACTGGGATACGTTGCCTTGCAGAAGCTGGTTTTCAAATCTCTGGAGGATGGTTCTTACCTGCAAGTGGTTTTAGGCCATCTTTAGGAAAGGCCTAAATTCACCAGTGCAAAGAAGAAAATGGGGTCAGATCAGATAAAAACCTCACTAAATCAAACACAAAGCAAGTGCAAGAAATATGGTCTTGATAAATGGATCATTTTAGGTCATGATTTGAACAGCAGTTTCACATGAAAATGCAATAAATACAGCTGAAAAAGACGTGGGCATCTTCATTAAAGAATACCACTACCTTATTTTATTAATCTCAGCAGTAAAAAGTGCTAATCACAAAGGTGAGTTTCACAGGAAAATAAAGAGAACTCCAGTTGACAGCTGCCTCCTTTTCCAAGACTATCCCTTTCTTTGAATGCTAAATATGGGGACTTTTCTTGTGCATTCATTGACCTCATCAAACTGTCTGGATGAAAGGAAGAGAATATGATGATTAGCTACTGAATATGCTGAAATAGGAGCAAGAGTAAATTGTGTGTGAACTGAAACGGGTTATTGAATTTTTGAGTTTCTAATTTAATTTTCATTAACACATCAGAAATACAATTTGTCCTGCTAGCTGTGGTTTCGGTAATACCAATTAGCCAGTCTCAGGGCATGTGTGATTATCAAGACATGGGCATAACCTTTGAAAGACGGAAAGGTTTTTGTCTGTTTCTTAATTCTCTTCTGTGACAATTATCTCTGTACAAGAGTATCTTTCACTATTACTGGCATTTATTAGGCACAAATCAATTTTAGCAAAAACAGAAAATTAATTTTATTCTTAGAGTCTCAACAAAATTAAATCAATGGCATATTAAAGGTCACACATAAAACCAAGAGGGAGAAAGAATTTGGCTATTACTAGTGCAAGCTCAAAGATGACAATTCCATCAGCAATTGGAATTTCCATCTGAGCCCTCACAGAAAAAACCATCCTACTTCTCCAGTTGTGGAGGACTTCCCTAAACCTTGGATTAGTCTCCGCAAAAGGGTCTTTGCTGAAAAAAGGGAGGAGGAGAATTATCTTCAATTTGTGTTATATGCTTTGGATTTTGGGTGTACACACCCTTTCTCAGGTGTGAAGAAGAATCAGTAAAGTTCGAAGAAGCGCCACAAGCTGAACTCCTAAATGTGAAGCAGAAACATTTTGCAAATATGTCCCTGGAACTCATCTCACACAAGTCCAACAAAATACAAACTTGGTAGCAAAAAACCCAAAGTTAACACAAAGTATTCAGTCTCCATAGTAGTATATGTGTCATGTCACAGCTTCTTTGTTCATTACCTATTTTTACTGTTCAACAGACAAATAACTTATAAATCAAGAAGACTCCTAAAGCTGTAGACAATAATGAAGGGGGTCAAAGAATTAAAAGTGATGAAGAAACTGTCATACTCATGTAATTGGAATTCTTTTTTCCCTGACTGCATGGAAAACCACAAGGACATTTTTGCTGCAGGATGTACATGGCCATCAGGCTGAGTCTGCCTTCCTGTACCAATATGGCCAGGTTCTTCAACACAGCCTTTCACAGGTCATGCTTAGCCAGTGTTCTGTTCCTGAAAATACATAGTAGAGGTCAATCACTTGACCAAATACTATCAAATGTAGTTACCACGAGTATTTACTACATTATGAAATTTATGTCTTTTGAATGAGTTTTCTGTATTTATATTCATTATTTGCCTTTAAATTGCTAAGAAAAATTGCATTCCTTTGGAACTATAAAGAAATACAGCAGCCTGAGAATGACAACAGGGTTCTCTTCAGGCAAGGGTATCCATGTTTCTCTGCAGAAACAGAAATTAGGCAAAGCAGCAGACCTTTATAAGTCACAGCCAGTAGGTGAGGTATGAAAAAAACCCCTGTACAGCAGTAGACCATTTTGTTTTCCTCAGTAGTTGTCATATAGGAATATGCAATTTTGGAAAACATTTAACTACTAGAATCAGAATCTATGGAATTGTTTGGAAATTCCTCTCTGGATTCATGCTTTTTCTTGTGGTCATTTCCTGTGGAGTCTTTCCTCATTCCACTAATCCCACCTACATGTCTCTTTCAGGATGTCTCAGTGCTTAGGCAAGAGAAGCACAGCTGCTTCCCACTTCCAAGTGACCTTGTAAGAACCATTAGCTAGTCACGCAAGAGAGAAAATAAAAGAGCATCTGAATAGCCTTAAGGTTTCTTGACACAAAAGCCCAAAAATAGATGCACTTCTTTTTCTAAATATCTGCTTTTCCAGTCTTGTTGACATGACTATGGATTTCAGGAAAAAATCACCTTCAGCTACACGACCCCTCTATATCCTGCATTTCTTTAGCACCTCAGAAAAGGAGCTAGTTCCAGAAAGGTACAAGATCTGGGTGCATAACACTTACTGGATGTTCTGTAAAGGATCTAAGTTCATGCCTACCACGCCAAGCCTGGGCATGAGCCATGTGTTTCCCCATGCAGAAATGGAACTGTTACCCAGCCGTACAAAGTTTGCCAGCTTTGTCTCTTTGCAAGATTGCCACATCACAGTCAAAGCAGAATGTACTACCTTTCAGTTCTGGTTGTACTACTTAAGAGGCAAGACCAAGTTCACTGAGTTCTCTAGGCCTGTGCCACACCTCTACATTTCTTCTTGTAAATGTCCTCAGAGGTGATAGACTACTAAAAATGAACTTTCTCCAAAGGTCTTTAACCTCAGAATGCCCAGAGAGTGTGATGTATATTCAGCGTGCAAAGGCCAGACTAGTACTGCTGTCTGCACTACATAAAGCACATCCTAAGGCCCTTGATAATGCAGTGTAAAACAAAGCTGTCTTCTCCCACAAGGCAGCCAGTGTGCAACGTTCAGCTCACACTTATCAGTGTCTTGGGTGCATCCAGCGTAAAACACTGATCTGAAAAAAAGACTAGCCTCAAACACAAAAGACAATGTGGCCTAGAATAACCTACAAGCACGTTGCTGCAAAAGACAGTACTTTAGTCAGGTCTGCCTAACATTTAGGACATGCAGTGTCTTTGCTAGATAATGTACAAAGCTTCACAAGTACAAAACATGTAGTTAGGACCTAAGAAAACAGGAAATCAGAGCACACCCTGGCAATAGAAATTGGTCTTCAGGACCAGTTTGGTCTTGCACTTCCCTTCAAGGGCAAAATGTGAACACGTACACATAAAAACACACACACGTGCATAAATAGAGGTTCAGAAAGACATCCAGGCTCATCGGACAGGAAAGACAAAGGAAGTGTAAGGAAAGTATAAGGAAGAAGAGGGAGGGAGAAGGAGAATGGTAGACACACATGAAGTTACACAAGGACCACACACCACACATAGATTGCCTTCTCTTTGAAGAAGACTTTGACTGACAAGGTCTTACTGTTTGAGAGGATTGCCTTGAGTCTTCCTTTGCAATTGTCCCGAACTCCAAGTGTACAGGAATTTCTCTTCTCAAGGAAGTTAGGAAGGGAGACAAAGTGCTGTATTATCCTTAGAGAACCAACACACCTCTCCCGTAATGTAGATGAGACAGTTCAGCAGACGTTCAGAAAAATACTGTTTTACTTGCTGCAATGCTGGAGACTGATACATTAAATTATATGGAAATCCTTTCTGGGCAACTCTGAATTCTCCTAGATTGCGTCCTAAGAGAAAGAAAGCAAAACATCAATATGTTGAGCTAAAAATTCTGGTTTGTTTTGGTGTGAGTCAGAGGTTTTCTGCAACAGTGACTTTCCCCATAAATAGAAAATTCTGGTTCAGTTCCATTACTGAGAAGATATCTAGCAAATTCAAAGCATCACAGAGATCCATGCATAGCAAGTGCGTTGAATTCCTGTGAAACAAACACCAACTCCTTATGGTATGGTTAGTACTCATTGCACCAGAGATTGACTTCATGGTTTAGAAGATAGAATGAAGAATCATAAGGCCATTTTTACTGCAAGCAAAATCCTCAATACAAAGATGATGAATAAATTAGTGTTTTTTCAAAAACAAAAAACAAAACAAACAAACAAACACCCACACAAAAACAAACTAACAGAAAAAAAAACACAACAACACAAAAAAACCCACCCCATAATCACTTGGCAGCAGGAATTTATTTTTGTAAGATATTTTTTGAGATTTCAAAAGAGGAAGTTATGCTTTATTCTTTAATTTCAGACAAGGACACATCAAATTTTTACTTTCGGCTCCTGAAGAACATTTTACAAGGAATTTAGGAAGATTAAATTCCTTGCAGATTACATTTAACGTATATGCCAGCTCTGACAGCAACTTTGCTCTCTGCACTGGCTCACATTTATGTCAAGAAGCAATTACCCAGGTCTTCCAGTACTGTGAGAAATTCAGTGTTAATTAATGCTTTTTAAAAGCTTAGTAGGTTTTCTATTTTTCAATTTCAGCTTTAAAAACACAGGAAAATTTTCTGTATTGACAGATCTATCCTGACACCAGGTCACAGCTCTTCTGGAGGCATTAATAATGATCTGGAAGCCCGGCACATTTTATATATTATGCAGTCTGATGGAGATATTTTAAAATTTCTTATTAGACACTTAGAATGCATTTGAGCTCTTAAAATTATGACACAGTAATAAACACTGTAAAAGGGTGACATATATACTGCAGGATATACTCAGGACGTTTTCCATCAAGGAAGGTGAAAAAAAACAGTGCAATTATTCAGAAAACACTATTTTCCTATCAACTGCCTTTCAAAAAGAAAAAAAGAAAAAAGTTGTCTCTTACATAGGGTTCCAAGAAACGTGAAGGTGTTCTGGCTTGCTTCAGCAAGCTAATTTTTTTCTATCTGAGCCAGTTCTGCTTGCTCTGTTTGTTTTTGTATGAGCATGGCAATCCTTCAGACCTTTAGTTTGATTGTTCCTCTGCTCTGTCTCTCTTACACAGTCTTATTTAGGTTCCCCACCTGGATTATGGATACCTTACTCTGAGAAAAGGGCATTACTTATCTTGGGAACCTTTATTTGCAGAACTGCAGAATGTGGTGGTTTTTTGCCAGCATTGCAAAGAGAAGAGTCTGACAGTATGAGTTTTCTGTTCAAATCAAATCCAAATAATTCATCAATTCTAAAATAAAATGCTGAGAATCTTTTTTTTAAGCAGAACCAAAATATTTTGACCCATCACTATCATTTGCTGTAGGATAATATTTCACATTAACATTTTCCACAGGTTTGCTATTTACACAAAAATGTAGCCTGGTAGAGATTTCTAGCACTTTCCAGTACTCTCCCTTTGCTTAAAGCAGGGTCAATGAGATAAGCTTGCTAAGGGACTTCTCCAGTAAAAGGCTGGATATCTTCAAGGATCTCCCCAGCTGTCTTGTGGGCTGCACAGCTGTAAAGGGAAAGAAGTTTTTCCTCATGTCAGATGAGGATTTGGCGCATTTTTATGACCATCATTTTTTATTTTCTCACCATCCAGAAGTCTGTCCCCATCTTCTCTCTATATTTCCTGTGACAATGAATCATACTCCACCACACACTGCCCTGGCACAACTGGTAACATGCAAGTGTGAGTGCAAAATATGTGTGCACATGATACACTCAAAATTGCCTGAAACAGCTTGTGCCCCCGCTGATAGTGTTGAAGAGGAGGATGACCATCAGACAGATCAAACCATAACCAGGAGATTACCAAGCAACTTTTGAAAACAGGGAGAGTCAAATAGAAAAGCAGAAAAGGAGCATTAAATTGTAGAGATGGGAAGTGAGGTTGGAGCAGCAATCAGGCCAAGTTTGGCATTGCAAGAAACAGCACTGCTGGTGTCACACCCTCCATCACAGATGAAGGCATCTCCACAGCCTGGAAGATCTCCCTCCCCACTGCCAGCAGCAGCACTCCATCTGGCTGGGGCTCGATGGCATGCAACCCCCACCCTGGGTATGCACAGGGACCACACAGCACCTTTCCCACTGGACCAGGATATATGGACCTTATAGAGCAGCCTAAGCACTCCTGAAGATAAGTGTCTGTATCTCCTGCAGCACGGAGGAGAACTGTGGTAGGAGAATCACATTGCCAGGAAAGAGAAAGGCATGAAGCTCACATGTTCAAAGTGCAGGAGGGAACTGCACGTAACTGTGTGAATGTGGAGGAGGTGAGGGCTTTTGGAGGTTCTTATTTTGGAGGCTGGAAAGTGTTTATTCACATTTTAGTAGTTTATCTGTTGTAATGCTGGTAACAGTGTCATATACTCACAGGATGGCTGAGGTTGGAATGGACCTCTGGAAGTCATCTGATCCCACTCCCTCTCCTCAAGCAGGGCCAGGTGGAGTCAATTTCCCAGGACCATGTGAAGTGGCTTTTGAAGATTTCCAAGGAGGCAGAATGCACAGTCTTTCTGTGTGACCTGTGCCAAAGTTTTATCACCCCTACAGTGAAAAATTATTTCCTGGTATTCAGGAGGAACCTCCTGTGTTTCATTTTGTACCCACTACCTCTCACCGGGCAACTGAAAAGAGCTTGGCTTCACTTCTTTTCAGCTTCCCTTCAGGCCTCTGCAGGCATTGGTAAGATTCTCTCCTGAACCATCTCTTGGCCAAGCTGAACTGTCCCAGCTTTTTTAATCTTTCCTCACATGAGAAATGCCCCAGACCCTTAATGCCACAGTGGCGCTTTGCTGGACACCCCTCCCCCAATATGTCCATGTCTCTCTTGTACTGGCGACTCCACAACTGGAACCCAGTTCCAGCACTGGTGTTGTCTCAACAGTGCTGAGCCAGCTTCTTCAGTACTTGCAGGTGTATCACATTAGGACTCATGGATTTCTCAATGTCCAGTTTGCATAAGTATTCCCCGACCTGATCATCTTTTCATGTGTTCTTTCCTCCAGACTTTGCCTGGTCTCTGGGCCCTGGGATTCCTGAAGTCCAGTCTTGCCAGTAAAGTCTGAGGAAAAGAGGGCATTAAGTACTCAAGTTTTGCAATGTCCAATCTCAGCAGGACTCCCATTTCATTCAGCATGGGGCCCACATTTTAACTGGCCTTCCTTTGGTCGCTATGTACTTATAAAAGCCTTTACAGAAGCTCCAGTCTGGATTCTGAATGCATCATCATGTGTACAAAATTATGTGTACTTAATAAACCAATAAACCACTTGGATTTTCTGTGGGGCGAGAAAACGAAGGAGGCTCAGTAAAAGAAGAACAAAGACCACTTGGTTAAATAAAAGAAGCTCTTTCCACTGAGTCAGGGAGAAGATATAACAAAGGTTCTAAAATATAATATACAGAATTAGTAGTTTGCAATAAACTGTAACAAAACGCTTGGTCTGAAAGAAATGGTCTGATGCTCGAATCATTTATTCTGTTGGCTGTCTAGAGGCATGTTATTTTAATCTGATGGTAAAAATATTATAAAACCTGTGTGCTTTTCTAATAAATGTTTCTGGCCTTATCACTGTCTGGGGACCATGCTTTTTGTGCCAATATGCTGCAAATGGTGTCCAATTAACAGGGACATGAAGCCTCTGAGCTGATTCTGGACTGGCGGCATATTTCCAACTGAACCAAAGGGTGGGTTTCAAGAATCGTCAAGGACGTCCTTCTCGTTGTGGGCTAAGGAGCGATTACAGGTCAGCCTTGCAAGCAGTTGGGGAAAAAATTAAATTTTATAGATAAATATAAAAAAAACCAAAACAAGAAAACAACCTCACAAAAACAAAACAAAACAAAACAAAAAAAATATATAGGATGGGGAATAATATAAGTAAATTAGAAACTTTTCAGAAAAGCTGTTTATTACGTATCACAAGGGAGCAAGGTTATAGAATTCAAGAAAGCAAGCTTATACAACTCCATATGTGGGTGAAGGCTAACTGTCCATGGTATGAAGTAAAGGAATTGTATAACCTTGTAAAATGGAAGCGACTGAGTGATTCTTTAAAGACTTATCAATCAGAGAATCAAGAGGTTAATGCTGATGAATTTATTACATGGCAAATTGTTTATTCTGCACTATGAACTTTTCATGATTTGGACAAAATTAATCAGCCCGCAGTAGATCTGTTGGCAAATACTTCTTCAGAATCAACACCACCACTTTCACATCATAACCCGGTAGTTTTGCAAAAGGAGGAGAGAATTAGTGAGGACAAACCAGAGGGTGATCCCATACATTTAAAAGACTGTAATTTACATCCTTCTGTGAAATGACAGCCAATGAAAGCTATGGCTGCAGCACCTTCTAGTGATGCAAAGCTGTTTAAACAACAATTAAATCCTATGTGACTGATAATGAAGCTTTGCTGCCCTCTGAGCCAAAACGCCTTTTAGACACTTGCCAAAAACAAGTGATAGATCAAGGGGATGTTGAACTGCTTAAAGCTATGCCCATAATTTATCATAACAGGCATCCTTGTCATGAGCAAATTTCTTATGGTATGGCTAAGGAGTTAATCTTGACTATGAGTGAAAAAGGTCTGCAATCTTCCTATATGATGGGACTCACAGAGTCTATGGCAGAAAGCTATATAATGTTACCTGCTTATTGGAAAGCTTTATTTAAATTGGTTATGACACCAGGACAGTATTCAGTTTGGTGATCTGAATACCAAGATTTATGTCAAGAGCAGGCATTGGCAAATATCAGTACTGGTAATGCTGAAATAACAAGGGATCATCTGGCAGGGATGGGAGCTCAGACAGCTATAAGGGATCAATTAAGAATGCCCCCAGAAACATTTAACGAAGTGAGAGTGCTGGTTATAAAAGCTCTGAGAAGAGTATCGAATGTTAATAAGACGGAGCCTGGCTTTTCCACCATAGAGCAAGGACCCTGAGAGCCTTACATCACCTTTATTGATTGTTTGCAGGCAGCTGTGAATAGGCAAGTTGAATTACCAGCTGCAGCAGAAGATTTGTTGAAATCCTTAGCCTATGAAAATGCTAATCCTGACTGTCAAAAAGCAATTAATCCAACCAGAAACAAACCTGATATTACTGTAATTGACTTTATCAAAACCTGTACACATACTGGTGCAGAAAAACACAGGGCAGATTTGTTAGCAACTGCTTGGCTCAACAGCTACAAGTGGCTCAGGCAACAATTGAATGCTTTGACTATGAGGAGGAAGGCCATGTGAGAAATCAGTGCCTAAAGAATGAGCAAAGGAATAAAAAACCTCGCAGGCTGTGCCCCAGATACAAAAAAGGCTAACACTGGAGTAGCCAATACCGTTCTAAATTCAGCCAAGATGGAAGACCCCTGCCAAAGTAGGGAAACTCGAAGGGGGCACAGGATCCAGTGCACCTCAACAAAACAGGATCCAGCTGCAGCTAAACCACACAGCTCCAGCTACATCAGGGGAACCCCAGGCAGTGCTGGCTTGGACTTGGCAGTTTCCACCACAACCACAATAATAATAATAATAATAATACATTGGTTCAGCTAATACCTACAGGTTTAACTGGACCCCTTCCTCTTAAAAGCCATGCATTGCTACTTGGGAGATCATCTGCCTCTATAAGTGGACTTTTTATTTTACCAGGAATCATCAGCTCTGATTCTAGGGGTGAAATAAAAATCGTGGCTTGGGGTGACTTTATGATATGTATCCCATATCACTGCCCTATGCCCAGAAATTAATTTTTGTACCTTTCTATGCCTTTAAACTGAGCCTGAGAGGGGGAAGGAAAAACTGAGCAAAACTTTTTCAAAGCAGTTTGCAGCTTGTTCAAGGAGACACAGAGATAGAGGCTTTTATTTTCAGCTGCAGCAGGAGAGCGGGAGGGAAGGGAAGCACCCGGCTTGCTTTTCTTTCCAGACAGCTTTCAGCAGTTTTTTTTCCTCAGCTCTTTTTCCTTTGGAGAGTTGAACTTCTGTTTTCCTGGGACTTAGGTTTCTTTACTTTTCTCTCTGCTGGATGGTTTCAACATCAGAATAGATTGGGAGGACTTTACACTGAGACATTGACCCTGGAGGTGGGCCCACCACCCCATCCCAGCTCCAAGGAGAGGGAGAGAGAGATCTACAGAAGTACTCTGAAATTTTCCCAGGTTTCTCTCAGCAGGGCGAGGGGTTTTATTATTTAGCATTATTATCCTTTTCCTGTGTGTTTGTTAAATAAATAGTTTTTATCTCTTTCACTTTCCTTCAAGGAAAATTTATTTTTCCTGAACCTGGTGGGGGAGGGGTGGTTGTGTCTTCTCTCAGAGGATATATTTCTAAATTTGACCAAATCGGCACAGACTCCTAACCCACCTTGTATTATTCCAGCAGGATAGTGCGTTACTCAATGGATCCCACTTCCTATATTGCTAGATACAAAATCAATACCATCTATCAATGCTAACAGGGGCACTGGAAGTTTTGGGAGGACAGGTACTCCTAACATTTATTGGTCTAAACTTATTTCAGTGCAACAACATTTTCTAACCTGTGTTGTAGATGACAAGTTTTTACAGGACTAATAGATACCTGTGCAGACATAACCATCATCAGCAAATGTGAATGGCTACCCACATGGCCCTTGACAACTCCAACAGCAATCATCGCAGGCATTGGAGGTCACCAAATGCCACAGCAGTCAGCAAAAAGAACTCACGGTATATGGGCCAGAAGGGAAACAAGCACAGCTTAAACCGTATGTGCTTTCTACTCCATATACACTGTGGGGAAGAGATCTGTTGTCACAGTGGGAACTGATTTTGACAACAAATTTTTAAAGGGAGCCACTGATATGCAGCCGAGACTTAAACTCACAGGGAACACAAGTACTCCTGTGTGGGCTCCTCAGTGGCCCCTGAAAAAAGACAGGCTGCAACAAGCACAAAAATTGGTCAAAGAACAATTGGATTTGGGAAATGTAGTTTCTTCTACAAGCCCATGGAACACCCCAGTATTTTTAATTCCAAAAAAGACTGGCAAATGGAGGCTTTAATAAGATCTGAGAGCTATCAATGCAATAACGGCCCCGACGGGTGCACAAAAACCCAGAATTCCTAATCCAGCAATGATCCATGAAAATTGGGAATTGCTGACTATTGACTTAAAAGATTTTTTTTTCACAATTGCATTACGCCCTGATGTTGCACCTTGTTTTGATTTTTCATTACTATCCTTGAACAACAGTGAACCTATGCAACGGTATCACTGGATTGTATTGCCACAAGGAATGAAAAACAGTCCTACAATATGCCAATTCATGGTAGCAAGTGCTTTACAACCGGTGCCGCAACAGTTTTCAAAGGTTTTGTTGTATCATTGTATGTATTATATACTGATAGCAGCAGATGACCCTGTAGTATTGCAAAATTATTTTGCCTTTTTGTGCCTCTCTCTTGACAAATTTCGTCTTTGTATTTCAGCAGACAAGATTCAAATTGTACTACCTTGGTAATTCCTAGGGTTTCTATTATTTGAACAAAAAATTGTTCCTCAGTCCGTTGTGCTAAAGACCTCTATTAAAATGCTAAATTATTTGCAGACATTATTAGGAACTATTAATTGGCTCAGACCTACCTTTGGTACCTCCACTATGGAATTGTCACCCTTGTTTAATTTCCTAAAGGGAGGCATAGATCTAACATCTCCTCGCAAGCTGGATGCAAAAGCCTGAGAAGCATTGCAACTTGTAACAGATAAAATTCAGACCTCTTTTGTATCCAGATGTCAAACAGAATTACCACTGAGGCTTTGTCTTATCCTGGCTGAATTCCAACCATATGCACTAATAGGACAGTGGTCTGATGATAAACAACAGTTGTGAATGCAAGAGTGGATATTTTTACCTCACACATTTTCAAAAACAGTAACCACATTACTTGACATGATTGTTAGACTTGTTTCCACTGGACGAAAAAGATGCCAAATCCTAAGTGGGGAATATCCTTCTCACACTCACATTCCTTTGTCTGCAGACTCTTTTCAGAACATGTTCCAAGAATCATTATCTTTACAGGCTGCCCTGGCAGACTTCTCGGGAAACATTGTTAATTCTTTGACTAAAAATAAACTCTAGCAATGTTTAAAAGATCTTTCTTTACAGACGCATTTTCTAACATCATCACAGCCCCTACCTGGAGCAAAGACAGTTTTCATCAATGGCTCTGGGAAAACCCAGAAAGCAGTTGGTGCCTGGAAAAATTCAGCAGGGGATTGGGAAAACTCAGTGACTTTTCAACCAGGATCAACACAATTCAAATTAGGTGGTCAAATTAGCAGCCGTTGTAGAGGCCTTACAATTGTTCAAAAATGAGCCCTTCAACTTCATATCAGATTCCTTGTATGTAGTTGGTATTTTAAACCAAATTGAACATTCCTTTCTAAAAGAAATACACAACAAAAATTTATTTATATTGTTATCTACTTTGTATGACTATGATCGATGAAGATCTCATTGTTTTTATGTTATGCATCTTAGGTCTCATACATTTGTGCCTGGACCTCTGGTGGAAGGCAATGCAGTTGTGGATGCCTTAACTATGATAGCAACAGTTCCAAATCAGATTACACAGGCAAAACTGTCACATGAATTTTATCATCAGAATGCAAAAGCTTTGAGCAAACAGTTTAATCTTACTCCTTCTCAAGCTAGACAAATTGTTCATTCTTGCTCTAATTGTGCACACTTAACACCTTTACCTACTACAGTAGGTACAAATCCAAGAGGATTAGGTGTCAATGAAATTTGGCAGATGGATGTTACACAAATTTCTGCTTTTAGCACCTTAAAATATGTGCAAGTACCAGTTGACACTTATTCCAAATTTTTTGTTGCCTCTGCTCATAAAGGGGAAAAGGCAAGGAATGTCATTAAACACATGTTGTGAGCTATTGCTACTTTAGGAGTTCCTAAAGTAGTGAAAACTGATAACAGTTCAGCATATGTCTCGCTATCAATGAAAACCTTTTTTCACCCTTGGTGTGTACATCACTTAACTGGCATACCTCATTCCTCAACAGGTCAAGCTATCGTAGAACACACACATGCTCTTTTAAAGAATACACTTCTTAAACAAAAAAGGGGGAATCCCCTTGGTACATCACCTCTGGAACAATTGGACGAAGCAACATTTGTTTTAAATTTCTTAAATATTTCCAGATTTGATAACAAAACAGCAAGTGAAAGAAGATTTTCCCATGATGCTTTAACAGATTCTCAACCACTTGTTTATTATAAAGATTTGCAGAGTGGACAATGACTGGGCCCTGTGCCTTGGGGACATAGCCCAGGACATGAGGGCCTGGTTATGGTTGTGTTTCTCTATCCACAGGAGCTCACTGGCTGCCTACAAAGAACATCAAACCTGCTGCAGAGGGAATGAAGTCTTGAAGGCATAACAATTTTGGTTTGGCAATCAGTTGCAATGAGTTAGGCAAAACATACATGACCTTTTTTGTCATCCTCAGAGGATTCTCGAGGATGGTGAATGAGGCATGGGTCCCACAACCAAGGACCAATGTTTGGCTCACAATTAGCTAAAGCAATTAACCAATCTACCCTTTGTATATCCATGACCAGTCCTAGTGATCCATTTCAAACATGTCTGGTTGGCATTCCTTTGATGAAGGATGGCCGGAACAAGTTATACAATCAAAGATTTACATGTGGTAGTACAACTCCAGGTAAGCATAGATTGTCATGGTGTTTGGGATCATGGCAATCTAATGCTGACCAATATGTGGGATGGTACTTAGGCAGTGCTAATGGAGGCATGAGAAAAGTAAGTGACTTCCCTGCTCTCTCACTGCAGCCTCAAGAGTTATAATGATCCAAAAGCAGACAATGCAGGAGTTGATATAAGTGGCACTGGCATTTACCATAATGCTTCTGCCTGGTGCAATTTTACTACTCTCTCACAAGTCACAACAGGGACCAATGCAAAAAGTTTGCCTGATAACATATTTTTAATATGCGGAAACAGAGCATGGAAAGGCATCCCAGGAAAAGCAGTGGAAGATCCATGCACTTTTGGTCATTTAACCATGTTTCATCCCAGTCTCAAAAGCCTAATTGGACACTACAACACAAGCGAAACAAACGTAATGCTGAGTCACTTGGCCCCGACTGTGACTCTGAGGCCAAATTCTGGAATACAAAAAGATTTTTTAGTTCTTTAGTTGCTTCTACTGGTACTGTGCATGCCTTGAACACAATTAATAAACTAGGTTGTTGGCTTACAAAGGAGAGTAACGCTACCAATAATGCTTTAACAGGATTGTTAACAGATGTCAATTCTGTATGTCATGCAACACTGCAAAACAGAATAGCAATAGACTTCTTATTGTTAGCCCAGGGACACAGATGTGAAGGCTTTGAGGGAATGTGCTGTATGAACCTGAGTGACAACTCCGAATCCATTCACAAAAGCACCCAGGAAATTAAGGAGCTCTCTGGAGAACTGCAGCAAAACCAGGGATGGGATCGTTTTGGCTTGTTTTCTTGGTTGGGAAGTTTCCGTTTTGGACATTGGGTGAAAGATGTAGTTGCCATAGCAGTAATGGGACTTGTAGCACTATCGATGATAATGCTGTGTTTGCTTTGTATCTTTTCTTGTATTCAGCAGCTTATCAATCAAAATGCAAGGCAAGTAATGTTAATGCATACACACACTGTGATGGCTTTGCAATGCTTAACAAATAAAAAGGGGGGAGACATGGGGCAAGAAAAAGAAGGAGGCTCAGTAAAAGAAGAACAAAGACCACTTGGTTAAATAAAAGAAGCTCTTTCCACTGAGTCAGGGAGAAGATATAACAAAGGTTCTAAAATATAATATACAGAATTAGTAGTTTGCAATAAACTGTAACAAAACGCTTGGTCTGAAAGAAATGGTCTGATGCTCGAATCATTTATTCTGTTGGCTGTCTAGAGGCATGTTATTTTAATCTGATGGTAAAAATATTATAAAACCTGTGTGCTTTTCTAATAAATGTTTCCGGCCTTATCACTGTCTGGGGACCATGCTTTTTGTGCCAATATGCTGCAATTTTCTTGGATTAAAACTAAGAGAATTGACCAGTTTTCGAGTGAGATATCTGTCCAGGTTGATGTACAGGCAATAGGAGCTCCCCTTCACATCTTCATTTACAGGCTGATCAAGAGCTTTTCTTTTTCTTGAGACATCTCTCTAGAAGATGTCTGTCTAAGACTGTCCTCCTCTCGGTCCCCTCCACTGACTTGCAATGGAAATTATGAGACATCTTCCTATTTTTCTGCGGTTTGCCAGATAGTATTTACTAATGGAACTCTGTCCCTACACCTGGAAATCCATGTTAGCAATCCTCCATATGATGTGCATGCAATTTTAACTCCTGGAAAATGCAACTGCTGGCGGAGTGTATAGCAATCCTGAGTACTTCAGTATCTGCTCATTATTTTTGCCACTCTGTAGGAAGTGGTGCACTTAGCGTGTCTCATGTCAAAGAGGCAATTTTATTCTTCATAAGCCTTGAAGGTTTTAAGTGCATTTTACTCTGTCAGTATGAGGGTTATGACAGACATTTGCACCAAATGGGAACAAGCACAAGAGAAGCACACAAAGGACATACAGATTATAAAGAAGACATTTTACCTTTTTTAAATCCTAAGTTTATTCCTGTATCATCATTAGACAGGCTTCGATTCTTCTTCCAGGAAGCAGGATTATTAGGAATCACAAAGCTTTATCTCTCAGCTTTCTGCCAGTCCATGATAACTAACCCTTATTTTCAACTCCTTGTAGTTTTTTAACTTTGTGGTGACAGATATGGGATGGCACTCGGCAATCCATACAGTTCAACTTTTCCCTCTTTTTGCTGTTAAAGTTTCTTAATTAGTGAGCTCACAGCATCCTCATAGTCACTATTCTTCCCCAGTGGATTTGTTTGCTGGGTAATCTTGAAAGAACCTCTGAGGACACGTGATTTAAGACAAAGAAACAAAACAATCTCTCTCTAAGTCAGCTGACTTAACTCACAGACATTTTGTGAGCATTCTTTAGAGAGCTGTCTGAAAGGAAACCATGGTGACCTTAGGAAAGGAGTAGTTTCAAAGTGTCATACCTTCTTCTGCTTTATATGCTTTATACTTTCTATCTGACTTTGTAGTGTCCTTGTGAAGGTGGAGAGCTAGAAGCTGAATCACAGAAATTCCTGTAAAAAGAGTGTTTACAAGTGCTAACTGTTTCTCCCTGAATATGAGTTAGACAGTTTGGAATGTAAGGACCTGTCAGCCAAGTCAGATGAAGCTACTGAAGTAGTTGTACAAGCAGTCCTGTAAACCACTGAGTACAGGTGTAAGCTCAACACTAAAGGGACCGGTTCTGATACAAAGACAATGGTAAGATCTTTGAAATCGAGGTCTTTTTTAGACTCAGTACATCTGATAAGTCAACCTATGCTGCTTTATTTCAGCTTCATTGTGTCTAACAAAATATTAAAAAGGAAATGCTTCTCAGAGTTAGCCAAAGAGTCAAAAACAGGCACAATTTTCCTGTTTCTGATTTGGAGGTTTTTTTCCAAAACATCAGTGACACTTGTCATTGGGCAGTATTTAATCAGTTCATGCCAGAAGAAAGGAATTTTTTATTGGTAAGGGGAAATTAGACTGGAAGCCATTCTTTGTGGAAAATACTCTTTTTGTGGGACCCTGCACAAAAAATTAGAAAGTGAAGGGGAACAGAAACTACAGAAACAGCACTTACTGTCATAATGAAACTAAAAATATTCATTGTTCGTAATCCAGTGGCCATTATTCTTAATCTCAAAGCAATGAGACTTTCCTGTGAGCAATCTGGGATAGAGTGATGTCATTGACATCACAGCTATCAGGTGGAATCTGATCCAGTACTACAAGGACAGATGTAAGCAGGAAATAACATTTTTGAAAAATATAGTACAGTCTTTACCCTGGCACAAGACAGACTGGGATACTGATCTAGCTGAAACAAGCCCATGCAGTCATTCCATATCAACCACAAGAAATCTAGGTAAAAGAAAAATCTTAAAAAGGAACTATAGGAAAATGTCAAAGATCCTTCAGACCAGGCATCACCAGGCATCACTAGGAACATGTTGAGCCTTTCATTGTGAATGATAAGCTCTCATAAACTACTCTCAGAAAGACAGAATGGGAAACTTCGTGAAATGAGAGAAGTTCAAAGGAGGATGAAACGTGTCTCTCACATTGCCTAAAGCCACTGACCAGTGTCTCATGGGAAATATCCTTGAGATTATTTTTATTCCTATAAGAAATCTTGGTCTATTAAAATCACAAAGTAAAATGTTCCTCAATTTTAATTAAGCTAATTTTCTTTCACGCTTCCTCACAAATGACTTAACACGGTTTGGCATCTAAGCAGGCTGCTCTGATGCTGTCCCTCAGATCAGCTAAGCCACTAGCTGGACAAGGCATAAAGGGCAAAAGCACCATGTGTGGAGGCTAGTGTGTTCTGTTTGCCTTTGTAACAGCTGCACTGACAGGTACTGTTAGAACAAACTTGCCTAATACATATGTTCTGTCTTCTAAGGACAAAACAGAGGCCACAGGCAGATGCAGCCAAAATGCATGGAAAGTTTACAGCTGGACTGCTCAGAGTGAGCAGCAATCTGGGTCCTCTGGTACAGAACTAGAGGTGTCTGCCTTCTTAAAGCCAAGGAGAACATATTCTTATCATGTGGTTCATGCAGGAATCTGAATCAGAAGCAGAAAGGATACGAAATCCTATGTAAAATATAGAGTTTCCTCATGAAAAAAAAACCAGCAAATGCTTTGAAAAGGCTAATAACAGGCTAGGGGAAAAATACCACCTCTTCCTGGCAGCAGCACAGACATAGGCGTGAGGGAAGTTAAAAAGGGTTCCCAAAGACATATTGCTGTTCAGCAGAGCTCATGTTTTTTGTGCTTGTGGCAAGTAGTAATGCAGATCCTTCCCTGAGCAAGCAGCTTGGGATCCCAGCTTACATCTTGGCAGAGAGAAAATAGGAAGAGCTCTGAAGGATGTTAGTGGTGACAGATCTGACCAGTCATCCAGCTTGGCACGTGGAAACACAGCTTCACCATCCACCAGATATTTCCCGTGTACAGAGCTTTCTGTGGATGACTGGATTTCTACTGTTTCTTTTGCCTTCTGATTCCCAACCCAGAGACTCCTTCTATAATTCAGTAGAAACTTTCTTATTGTTCTCTGGTCATTCTGCACTGGAATTTGCACTGGCTAGTCCTTTTCATCAACTCTTGTAAGCTAGCACTTCCAGTTTTGCAGACCTTATGCACTCCTGTAAAACTGGACCAAGCCCATAAAGAGAGATCTTTGCAGATGTAGCTGAAAAGTTAATAGGTTATGTTTGCAGCAGGCTGCCTAAAGTTCCATTTTGTTTGGGGTCCTGGTGGCCTGCTTTCTACTCCAAGTTTTCTCTTGCATAGCTGACTATACTTTCTCCTCCCACCCCCATGCTTTTCTAGCTCACTGTGATCCCCAAGACAGCTCTCCTGCTTGCCTTTTTTTTTTCCCCCACCATCACACCCAAATGATACATGTTTTAAATACCTCTGATTCGTGAAAATTTTTGTAGGTGCTGGAGCTATCACTGTCTGAAAGGACACAGACAAAGCACATTAGAAAGGCCAACAGAGAGGCTTAGCACCTCAAATCTAGGTTTTCCTATGCAGAATGCACACTTTCCCTAACCCAGTTCAGTCATATGCTTCTAGCAAATCACCTCTTCTGTACAGCATAAGGATAGGAAAGCAGTGACAGTCGGCAGAGCGTCCTCTCAGCAGCAGAGCTGGGCTTACATCCTGTGAAGGACAAGCAAAGAAACACAGGAAAGAAGAAGTGGGCTGAAGTTTGGCAGGAAAATCTCCTCCAAGCAAATGATTTTGAATGACCAAAGCACTAGAAGCAAAAAACATGACATACAGACATAGGATTTCAGGGAGAAGAATAAATAATCTTGATGAAAATATGGGAAAAAAAAGGCTTTGTATGAGTTCAATATGTTTGTTTTGAACACTTTGAAACTAAGAATCTTACATTTCCAACTGGGACCTTTTTTTACTGCAGAATCTTCTGCAACATTTCTCAAAGGTCAAAAGTGAAGCTTAACTCACTTTTTTGCAGTGGGTTCTGTATTTTAGAGAGGAGAGAAAGAGTCTCTGTCATGAAAAGCATTAATTGATTATGGGCAATTGAACAGTAAGAACAATTCATAGTACCATAATGAAGCACAAAGAGAGGAACATCCCTCTAATTCTCAGGTTTTAATATTTCTTATCTGTTTTTCTACAGAAATCAAAAGAAATATATTCTTTTTCCCCTCTCAAAAAGGCCTCAGAATTAGTTCATTTCAAGCACCCACAGCAAAGACAAACCATACCAAGGAAGAAAAATTACAATGAATATGTGTTTCCTAAAGCGCTGAAGATAGCACAGTAGGAGGAAGACTATGAAATAATTGGGGATTTCCTGTGGGTCCACAGGAGGGTTATCCTACCACATGGAACAACAAAACCAGAAAATTCTTTTATGACACCTGGTCTTTCTACATGAAAGGACAAATGTTAGGAACATCACAGAGAGAGATTATACAGTAAAAAAAAAGATAAAATTGTTTGACCCCTCCTCATCAATTTTATGAATGTCACCATTATATTTATTGTTTTTATCTGAAGCCAAAATCCTTTGGGGTTTTTTTTAGTCCTGTACCCTTAAATTTCATCTGTTCCTTTCTAGTGTTAAAAAAATGAAATATGAGACCAAAATCAGTTACACAATTCTGAGAAGCAGCTTCCACATACCTATACAGTTTTCAGCCTACTGTCAGTTCCACTTGATCTAAAGGTCTGAGTAATGACAGAAATGCTAACAGATCTCACTGTTTCCACTGCATTCTTTCTTTGCACTACACCCAAACCAAACCTGAAGGAAAGTTCCCTTTTTTCAGTTGATTGTTTCAGAGGAAAGAGCAGCAGATCACTTTCTTGTACTTTGAATATGGAAATATCATAATACCACTGTTTCTGACTAGATGAAGATTGTTCCCTGTATTATTGTAACAGCAAATATCCATGAGCTGTGAAAATCCATGCACTATCCAGGTTGTGAAAGAGCCACAGTACTGAGAGAAATAGATATAAAAATTTAAATGCCAAGTCTGCATCCAGAAGAATTCTATAACATCCAAAGCTGGCAGAACACAGAGACAATCCTTTCTAATATCAGCTCAAACTATGTAGCCATATTATAGCAAACTCAGGAAAGGAATATATTGCAGTAAAAAATTAATGGGCTGGCACCATCCAGCTGAGAACACAAAACCAGCTCTCTTGAATCAAATTAAAACTGCTACTCAGGCATCATGTGCCTGCTTGCAGCCTACAATAGATGTGTAAGTGAAGGGCAAAGTGACTTTTTATTTTATTATGCATACTAAACCTCTGCCAAGAGGAGCCTTAAAAATATTCCTGCACTGAAATACCTGGACTATCGTAGTACAGTTGTTAAAGTACCCAGGAATAAGCATATTCCTCGGCACCCAGGAACAAAGAGTTTTCAATCACATTCTGGGATGTCTTACAAGTCTGTCAAAATCCTGTGACAGTGAGTTCCACAACATAAGTATGAATTTTAATCCTTCCTTAGACACAGGTGGCTTTCACCTAATCACCACAGAAAAAGAATAAGTAGATGAAATACAAGAAGGGTAGAATTTGACGACTTAGCACTAACCTTAATAATGGTAAGAAAAAGTTTTTTAAAAAGTACTTGTAGTTGTTATAAATTAACTGCATATTTCCACATACGATTCAGTAGAATTTCTTCACTTCTCTCAAAGTCAGGCTGTTGTCCTGAAAATGTTCACTGTGTTCACCAATAAATCTGTGTGAACAAGCTCCAAGGAACATCACAGTATCTTCCTTGACAGGAAGTTCTCCCTATAGCTGCAAGTACTCCCAAATATTGGTACCCCAACACAGAACAGCCACAGCATCTACACGGTGTCAACAGTTCTGAGACAAAGCGGAACAATCAACAGTGCTGTGGCACTAATGCTAGAGAACTCTCTCACAGTGGTGCCTTATTCAATGTCAGGAGTACATTTGCATGTCATTGTCCTTCCTGTTGTTTAGACAAAGACCAAAATACTTGGGTAAATGCAGCAAAGATGTGAAGAAGGGGAGGAGGAGTCTTCAGTAAAGCTGTTTATACACATACTTACTTTACATGAGAACAGGAAAGGCAGTTCTGCTGGATGTCTGCTCTGCAAGCCAACAGCTCACAGCTCCAAGATCCTGAAGACAGCAGACCCCAGAGCCCTCTGCCTCCTGGGCGCATGCTCAGGTCAGGCTTGGCATGCTCCTGTCACCTCCATTGGCATTCAGAAGCATGGTAGGCCAAGACCCTTGTCTGGGGCTGCCCAACTGGGCTTAGCACCAGTAGCCAGGCTCAGAGACAGGTTTCAAAGGCCAGAAACAGGAAGATCACAAGAAGATGCCAGCAAAATTACATGACAGGAGCTGCACAGTGCCTGCCAGTATTCTGCTCAGGGTACAGGATGTTCTGTGGCAGTCAGTGGTAGGGCAGATGGTATGTACATAACAGAGTCTGAAGGACTGTGAGAAATGCACCATTAACAAGGACTGAATCCTCACAGTTTTGGGATGAGAGGACACTACCTGTGTGTACATGAACTAGGCTGCCAGGCCTTAGAGAGAAGTATCTTTTATTTAGAAATGTAGTCCAAAACTCCTCCAGAAAAGAGGATCTGTCTTTTTACAGAAAATACAGGCAAAGCAATTGGAAGTGCCTGTACAATATTGTCTCCAAGACACTGAAAGCTTCTTGGAATAAATCATTTTCCATTACAAATATTTGTCCTTTTGAAGGAGTGTTTGGGAATAGCAATGGCTAAGGTAATTCATCCCATGTATTAGGGGCTTGCCTGTGATAAATAAAAGGGAACAGATAAGAATCTTTTCATTTTTCAAACATTTCACTTGTTTAAACTTATTGATAAATAAGGGGAAACATGCATTTGAGAGTTTTTAAAACTGCCTAAGGGCGAGTAATAACTTTATCACTGCAGTATTTCAAGTAACTCCAGCTTTAGAAACAGTGGTTTGGGGTGGGTTTGTTTTAACATTGAACAGAACCAGCAGAAAAGAACATTGCCAGATTTACGATCTCAGATTTTCAGATGCAGATGCGAAATTTGGGAACTCAAATGACATATCAGTGAAAGGTAGAGAAAATTTTTTTTGGTTCAACACTAAGGACTCCTGAGTCCTTGTAAAGCTGAATGATATAATTTTCACATACCACTGTGATGTAGCCACATGATAGGAAGTCATTGTACATTGGATAAATAACCTCTTTACACTACATGGCATATTTATTTCCAGTAGGGTGTCCAAGCCAGTTTTGAAGTTTCAGCTCTGGCTCAGATCTTGGCCAACAATTTACACCACCTGAAGTATCCATGAAAACCACTAGTGCAAGTGCACTTGGAGTACCAAAGAGCGTAGAAGACTCTTCCTTTGGCAAAGGCTCAAAGCAGACGCTCCATGAAACATCAAATAATCATGTTTGTCCTGACCAGGTACCTGAATAGATACCTCTAGAACACTTAAGTATGCAGAGAAAGAGAACACAATTCCCAGCAAAGCCTAGACACATGCATTGAGGAGTCTGCTTTGTTAGGTTTGCAGGAAGAAGTAAAATCCAAGGTATTTCTGGTTCCATGTGCTGACAGCAGCACCCCAAGTCAGGTAACATTGCTCATCTTCCCAACTTCATATTGTAAAACTCAGCTGCCACAGTAAAAGGTGTCCTCCACAACACTCTCCCTTGCTTTTTATCCAGCTGCCTGTCCCTCTTTCCTGTTTACTTCTTTTTCTTCCTCCTCATTGTCTTTGAGTATCAGTTTTATGTTTTGCTCCAGTTTGTACCCAAACTCCATTCCACTCCCCTACCACATAATTTTTAGCCTCAACCTTCCAGCACCAGTCAATGAATAAGCTGAAGAGGCTTAATTTTAGTTGATATGGGATGGAAAACAACAGCTCTTCAAAGCTGTTCTACATTCTTCCCTATACTAAATTAGAACAAGGAAAACCTGAGTCAATTATTTTCCTGGAGCACTTAATAATACCTCTGTTTGTTTCTCAAGAATCTCCAATCTTCTTCTATTATTCTCTCCCTTGAAACTCAATCTTGCCAAAGATCTAATTAAGTTATAAGTTGTGCAGTAGACTTCCTATTCCTGTTCATCTCTGCTCAATCTAATTAGTTTCTGCATACACTTCTTTCCAGTATTTCTGATTGTACATGGAAGTTTGTTTTGAAAAGATATTAAAGAACAAAAGGGAATTTTAAGTTGTCTGCCTTAAGGCTATGAGTTTAATTAAACTTGTCAGGAAATGAAGTTGCTATTTAAACCGTATTTTCCTCTTTCATTTACACATTTATTAGCAACTACCAGTTTTTTAAATACTTGGACCTTTTAACAATTTTTATAACAAACAGGTCCATGTACCTCTTCATAGACTCTCCATAATCTTTGAAGAACTAAATCCTTTTGCTGGAGTTTTGTGGGGGGAAATGCTGTCTTTCTGTACATTGCCAAGTATATTGGATGCAGGTGTCCAAGTTCTGGCAGCAGAGGGCTTCAACATGGTCAGTGAGAGGAGAAGCCAGGGCTATCCTGTCCCAGACTTGGGCATTTTTCAGCTCCAGCAGACCCACACAGGGTCAAAGAATGAAGGTGAGCCAGGGAAAGGGAGGAAGACTAGAGTTCACCCCAACTTGGTAAATGTTTGCTTTCCAATGGCCAAATCAATAATTCCATAATTGTATGTTTATAAATTTTATATATATATAATTGTATTCTAATAGCAATGTTATGTAATCATATATACTACAGAAGGTATATAATACTATAAGGTATGTATTTTTATATTTATAAAAAGATATATCTATAAATTATTTCTAGTTCATATGTCAATATAAATATTGCAGGTACGTGCATATAACAAACAAATCTATTTAGACTGGCAATCAGTCAAGCTCATTTTCCTATATCTAGTTGGTTTTTTCCATAATGGTAACTGGTAAGTACTACCCCTGTTTTCACCTCACTCATGAGCTTCACTTCCATTCTTCCTACTCTCTCCACTCTTTTGCAGTTGGATGGTGGGAATGAGCAAATGGTTCAGTGGGTGTTTGGCTCTCACCAATCCACTACACAGCTAATGAAAACCAATAATAGTCATGCCTTTGCTGCCTCAAGAAAAAACCTGTATCTTAAAGGACTTAAACTTAACTAGCTTCTGCTCTATTTTCATTTAAAAAATTTACTTTTCGTGCGGAATTTTGAGCCATATTAATTTTCTTCCACCTAGCTTCCTGCCTTCAGCTCTTATAACATCAGGGGGGAAATAATAAATTCATTTTCTCTAGATCCAGAGGGTGCATTTTCTCTCACTGGTTAAGTGAATCAAAGGGAAAAAACCTAATATTTTGCCTGCTTTGCAAACAGCATAAAATCCAATGGGTTTTACCCATAGCTATTCTTGGGATGTCAACAGCAGAAAATCGTTCTGTCTGTAAGCAGAAGATTGGGAAAAATACATTCTACACAGAGGACAGTCAAGCATTCCCAAGAAGTTCCTTTCAGCTTAAACTTACTGAGATATAGTCTTACTATTTCTCTAATAATAAAATAAACAGACGTTATTTCTGTGCCCATCTGTCTGTCAAATCTTCCTCCTGCCTGTTCATTTTGGAGACAGGTAGTTCACCTCAGATTTGTCTCTGAGTGACACAACAGCCAAGAAGGCAAACACTACCCAAAGTTTTCATGAAAACACATATGTTTAATAGAGAAGAACATCAACATTTAGTAGACAAATGCTGATCCCAACGTAAGGAGATCCAGAAGACACCACAATTAAACAGAGCTGGGCAAAAAAAGTGGCATTTAAACTTCAGTGTAGGCAAATATAATTTAGCACTTCATCTCTAGCCAAAGGTCATCCAGACCCAGACTTATGGTTTTCCATGGTTGTAAAAGAGCACTTGTGGGTTCCCACGTACAAGAGCCCTGATGACATCTACCTATCCTTTGGGGACAGTGGTGACAGGAGTAGCAGGCATCCAGGTCCCTTGCCAGCCAGGTGTCACAGGCATACCACTGCTAAGTACCCTGACGTGGGACTGCCTCTGCCTGGAGGTGGCAGGTCACCATGAAAGCATCAGGAAGAGAGTTCCAACCAAAAAAAAGCTGTGTGATCTACTTACCAGCCCAACCATGATTCCCTTTCCACACAGCTCTTAACTGAATATTTCTGCAGTGTTTTGTGAATTAGGAACATGCCAACTACTCCTTCCTTCCTTCCTTCCGAATTCCTTCCAAATTCCTTCCTTCCTTCCTTCCTTCCTTCCTTCCTTCCTTCCTTCCTTCCTTCCTTCCTTCCTTCCTTCCTTCCTTCCGAATTCCTTCCCAATTCCTTCCGAATTCCTTCCGAATTCCTTCCTTCCTTCCTTCCTTCCAAATTCCTTCCAAATTCCTTCCGAATTCCTTCCTTCCTTCCGAATTCCTTCCTTCCTTCCGAATTCCTTCCTTCCTTATTCCTTCCGAATTCCTTCCGAATTCCTTCCTTCCTTCTGAATTCCTTCCTTCCGAATTCCTTCCTTCCAAATTCCTTCCTTCCTTCCGAATTCCTTCCTTCCTTCCTTCCGAATTCCTTCCTTCCGAATTCCTTCCTTCCTTCCGAATTCCTTCCTTCCTTCCTTCCTTCCGAATTCCTTCCTTCCTTCCTTCCGAATTCCTTCCTTCCTTCCTTCCGAATTCCTTCCTTCCTTCCTTCCTTCCAAATTCCTTCCTTCCGAATTCCTTCCGAATTCCTTCCTTCCTTCCTTCCTTCCTTCCTTCCTTCCTTCCTTCCTTCCTTCCTTCCTTCCTTCCTTCCTTCCTTCCTTCCTTCCGAATTCCTTCCGAATTCCTTCCTTCCTTCCGAATTCCTTCCTTCCTTCCTTCCGAATTCCTTCCTTCCGAATTCCTTCCTTCCTTCCTTCCTTCCTTCCGAATTCCTTCCTTCCTTCCTTCCTTCCAAATTCCTTCCTTCCGAATTCCTTCCGAATTCCTTCCTTCCTTCCTTCCTTCCTTCCTTCCTTCCTTCCTTCCTTCCTTCCTTCCTTCCTTCCGAATTCCTTCCTTCCTTCCGAATTCCTTCCTTCCTTCCTTCCGAATTCCTTCCTTCCGAATTCCTTCCTTCCTTCCGAATTCCTTCCGAATTCCTTCCTTCCTCCCTCCCTTCCTTCCTCCCTCCCTTCCTTCCTCCCTCCCTTCCTTCCTCCCTCCCTCCCTTCCTTCCTCCCTTCCTTCCTCCCTTCCTTCCTTCCTTCCTTCCTTCCTTCCTTCCTTCCTTCCTTCCTTCCTTCCTTCCTTCCTTCCTTCCTTCCTTCCTTCCTTCCTTCCTTCCTTCCTTCCTTCCTTCCTTCCTTCCTTCCTTCCTTCCTTCCTTCCTTCCTTCCTTCCTCCCTTCCTCCCATCCTCCCATCCTCCCTCCCTCCCTCCCTTCCTTCCTTCATTCCTTCCTTCCCTCCATCCTTCCTTCCTTCCCTTTCACCCTACCCTGTTACCCAAAACCCACTGCCATGTGCTTCTATAGGACATCAGGGTCTAACGTATACAGATTTCCATTCAAAGTGTGTCACTACTAGTAAAATTTACTGAGTTTTTGCAGACCCTCTGACTTCTGTTGTTCCTTTCGACCACAAGCACCTGCAAGTCTTGAGTTCTCCCTTCCCCTTTAGGGTGGGACACCAGATTCTGGAAGACAGTGCAGCCTTGGACATCGATAGGTTGATTACTCAGACTCTGCACTCTGATGATTGAATTACTCCATCATAATCCAGTTGTTACCTACCACCTGAAAGAGATGGCAAGGCCCTGAGCAACATATCTCTGGAGCTGCTTTCTGGTTTAATGCATAGGAGGAAGCCGAAGACTGTGTTGTCCCATTCCTAGTGCATTATTCAGCTGCTAAATACCTGGCCTCTCGCACTGTGACTGGGTAGACCATGTGTTTCCTCTAGAAAAAGCAAAGTCAGGCACACACAGCCTTTGCATGCCAATTTCAGCAACTGGGAATTGGAATGGTTTTGCTCTTTAAGTGTCGTAATGCCAGTGGGTAAAAAAAAATACTTCACCTTCTGTACTCTCCAAAGCCCCTTAACAATCAAGGGAAGGATTGCTCTAGCAGCCTTTTCTGCAAATGCCTTCCCCTTCCCAGGTATGATACAAGGCAGCTGCCTTCAGAATTTGGAAATCTCATCTTAGTGCAGTATGAACTGATTCTGCTCCCATAATAAGAGACTCAAGAAACCAGACATCAGCACAATTATTACTTCCTAAACTACCAAAAGAAGATTAGCATATACCTTGCAAAAGAATTTCTTCTCCTTAGCCTTTATTCTGTAAGAACAAGGTGAGCAAAAATCTGCCTAATTATTAGCTGACAAAAAGGAAAGGCCAATTCAGACATTGAGGAAAATTAGTTGCTTCCAAAGGACAGAGTTTGCCATGGCATTCTAGTACAGGGTTCATACATCAATACAAAACATGGCTATCTTAGCTCATAGCTACTGATTTTTATCACCTTGTCAAGGCTTGCTGTGAAAATGCAGCCTTTCAGCTACATCCCAGATTGAAGAGGGTAAAAAACAGGATGCAAAGATGAGGTCTTCTTACCTCACAGGAAACAAGATCTGCGCATTCAAGTGGATGGTTGAGGGAGACCACAAACACCTTCCCACTTCACTTGAGAGATCACAATGACACTCAGCGTTCAAGTAGATATACTTAAGGCAAGAATGAAAAAATGGGAATGTTTTAATCTGTTCACCAAGCCCTGAGCACAGTCTCTGTTTCCCTATTCCCACAGGGTAGAAACACATAGACATCTGGATGTATTGGAGCCTGTTTTCATTTTAAAAGCAGCTGCAATATTAGGGCAGAAATAGAGGTATCTAGTGTCAGATTTGTAACATGGGGTGCAAAAAGACCTTCATAATAGAGATTTCAAATATAAATAGAGCATCATGAGAGGAGTTGAATAAGTTTCTCATTGATTAGTTGGATCACAGTTAGAACTATAGTGAGCACAGCTGGTTTGACCACACTGTGCTTTGCAGCCAGCCAGAGCAGGCCAATCTGCCACATACGAAAGCTGTTTGCTGTGCATGGCATGCTTTTGTCTGCAGCAGCCCTGAGAGCAGCAGTGAGCCACAACAAGAAGTGGGCCCACCCCAGCAGGTGGAGGGTGGGCACCATTTGACTATGTCCAAACTGATTTATTGACTTTCTGTATTGCATTCCATAAATGATAAATTGCATTCAGCACCTCATGCATGGACACAGGGACCAGAAGTGTACAACAAAATGAGATATTTTTTAGGAAGATATTTGCGTGTTCTCAGCTTGTCAAACTTTTGTGGTTGGGTTTTGGTTTTATGGGTTTTTTTGTTGAAGGGAGGTAGCAGAAACATATAAGACTAGATTATTTTGTTTGGCATCAGATTGTCATTTTCTACATACATTTTAACCAGAAAACAAACAAACAAGAAACTCCAATATGACTAATAAGAAAGGGGGAGAAGAAGGTTTTGCATGTTAAAGTGGATGAGCTGGGTGACACCACACCTTCGTTCCTCCCTGGAGAGACCACAACATTTATTGCTTACTTATAACATTTGCTGTTACCTGTTAAATGTTGATCTGTAACTTTTATTGCTTGTTTATGAAATACATATATTTCTGAATAAGATGGCAAAAAGAGGAGCAGAAAAATTATCTCCACTGAAAATATTCACAAAAATGTTTATTGGCTGGTCCTCTTGCAAGTCATGACAAAATGAACTATGTGTTTTTAGTTTCAGATACTAATTTGTCCTTAAAAACATCACCAAGATAAAGGAGAAGAGTGACTAGAATTCAACAGCCCAGATATAGTCCACACATCTGCACAGGAGTAGGAACTAGTTCTAATAGGAACTATGAGGTGGTGATTGCTGGTCCCAGTACTTGGGACCAGGGCACTGCCTAGCCACAGCAGTCCTCTTGCAGTCAGTAGCAAAACATTTTGAAGGGAGAAATTTGCAGCTTTACCTCAAGCAGGTTTACTTTGAGAGTCATTTAAGCAGTGAGTCTTCCCTGATCTCAGATTCTTATTCTACTTATTACAACCTTCAGTGCAGGAAAATCATGGGCAGCATTATTGAGGACACAGCCCAAAAAGCAAGTCTGTTCTGTCTGAGAGAATTCTATATTCTACACTTAATAAAAACTGAATAAAAACTTTTCCACACCTCTCATGGGAATGTCTTGTGGCCAGCACTGGGTGGTGGAGAGCATCATCCTTTCTCTTTGCTGTATAGAGTCTAATACCTGAGCTATCATAAAAGCCTTGGTATTTCCTGCCCCTGGATATTGCCACATAATCTCATTTCATGCTGAATTTTACAGGCAGTGGGGGTTCAGGGCAATACAAGCATTGCTCTTCACAAGAATATATCTGACAAAATATATCCATAATTCCTACTTGATTTTGACATTCCAGATTGCACTAACATCTGGAGAAGAGGTGTTTACAGAAAGCAGCAACCTGAAATTCTGTGTAGGTGGAGGCCTCACATTAATTGACAGGGAGTATTGGAATAATTTTAGTATTACTGCTCCTGGTAAGAATTTTTCTTCTGCCAGGATATATGACACATCATCAACTTTACAATGTTTACTGTTCCTTTCTCTGACCCAGATTCTAGATTCCTGAAGCCATATGAGACTATGTACTTCCATTTGACAGAGGTTATTTCTAGCCCAGAGAGTCCTGGGGTAGTTAACAGAACAGCACATGAATGCATGCTTTGAAAAGAGTAACTTTGCCAGTAATTTTTTTAATTAACTAATACATCATTTTCTTGGTTTTGAACAGTGACCTGCTATCTTCTGGTGATCTTGCCTATGATTTGGAAGCAAATGGGGTCAGTCCATCCTACCAATGTTGCCCCCTGCTCATCAGCCTGGTCTGTGCATGAAATCGTATCAGCCCACAGGTGACTAATTAAAGAGGTCAATGCAGTATGTCATCTTGACCATATGAAATCCCTGTCAAAATATCTCAGTAACTGTTAAAAGCCGCATTCTCCCCACCCCCTTAGTCCCTGCATACTCATTTGCACAAGATTTTCATACTCAATATTTTTTTTTATTTCAAATCCTCCTGCAAGTAGAACATCTCAAAGATCTTTCTCCCCATCCTGCTCGCCATTATCCACACAGACAGCCAAACCCTTCTTTCTTTTCCCAGCAGTTTTATGATGCAACATTTTTCTTTCACTACCAAATTTCACTAAAAAGCATCTGCTGACTTTCAGGAAGGTGTGTTTCATTGGTCATGCTGTAGTGGGCTCCACATAAGAAGATTTTCATTGCCAGTTCTTCTACTAAAAAGTCCTCTTTCTTGGAGATATGAAGTACATGGACACTTCTCAAATCAGAATATAATTTCTGGTAAGGAATCATGTGTCCTGAATTTCTCCCAGGCAGTGCAGGAGAGCAGGTTGTTTAATATCAGCATGTCTGTGTAACAGATGGACTGTTGCAGAGCTGTGACCATACGAATAAATGAGCATAATTAGCTCCAAGGGGATAATGAGGAGAGAAGAGGCACCATTCACTTGCAGTGAGGGCCAATACAATATGAGGTGCAGACATCTTTTGTGTCTGGACACTGATGGCTCAGATTATGCCAGCATTCACAGATGCAGAACAATTTTGTTCACTCTAAATCAGAGCCAAGGATCAAAAACGTAGTATGGATAATGCAAGGCGTTGATCACTAAGAGAAAAAAAAACATCATGTGAATCAGGATATATCCACTGTTGTTCACTGACTAAGTCAGAATGCCAAACATCCTGATTTCCATTTCTTTTTGATCTCCCACTAGGTTTGACAACTGAATTGAGGGACATTCAGTCATCTTTAAGCTATGAACTGAAGCTAAAAATGTTCCTGTGTTTCCTGAGCCTGAGACTGGTGTGATACAGGTTGTCCTAAAAATTCAACAGCTATAAAAAGTCACCCTAGTTTGTCTTCCCCTTTGAGCCTCACTACCTAATAACTAAGCAGGGCACCAGAAAAATTGAAAAAAAAAAAGGGGTAAAACAGATCTCCCCACTCCAGGGAGTCTTACAGGGAATAATGAAAGTCAAAATAATATGTGAGAACCTAAGGCAGTGTAAACTAGCATAGCCATGTTGTAACAAAGAGGACCTATCTGTGGGCATAAATGTATGAGAAAAGTGGGGACCTGATTTGGGCATGACATAGATTCGTAAGGATTATAATGATTCAACAAGTCATACTGTCTCACCTCAAGTCAATGCTCAGTCACCCAAATAAGCAAGTTGGGATTTGCACCAGGCAGTGGTGGTTTGAGCACTGGGATTCAGCAACTGTTACAGCAAGCCACCAAAACTATCATGCCACAGAAATATCAGGAAAACCGCACCCTTCTGCTATTTTGTTGTCTCTCTGCAGCACTGTCATGCACTAAAAAGCATTTTCCTGGCTTGTTGGGATTCCTTTTCTTCTTTTACTTCCACAGAAGGATACATCTGAAGCCATGTGGACAGCACAACAAACATGGTGCTTGTAACAGTGAATTCTAAGTCTTCTACCAAAGTGACTTTGAGCTGGTTCCACAGCAATTAGCCCTGCTCTGCATACTGTGAATGTTCCAGATGAGACCACATAATTTAATTTTTAAATGAATACATGTATGATTTTAATAAAATATATCATTTTAATTTATATTAGACTTGTTAAAGAAGAGGTAAATTGGTGTGAGGTTTGTCTGGAAGCTTCATACTCAAGAATATGGGTTCATATCTTTGTTCAGCCATGTGCTTTGGTGATTATCTTTCTGGTCCAGGTTTCTACTGGGAAAAAATCCCCTGGGCAAGCTGAAAACCTGTCCTTTCCTTGCAAGGAGGTAGTTCAATCTTGGAAGGACACAGCAAGAGAATTTGGCAGCCAGTATTCATCCAGCTCTTTGGGGAAGTCATGACAAATCATTCACTGTATTCATAACACTCCTAGATTCCTGATGGACCACTTTGCCCAGGAATAACCATGGAGGGAAATCAGATAAGCACCCACTAAGTTCCTTTTCCTAGTGTCCCAGGAACAACCTGAATTCAAGACTGCTGGCATGCTGGCTCACACAGTTGTTTCTCTCAGAGGGCATAAGTTCTGCTTGTGAGGAACATAGATTCTATCTGCTGTGGCAGTGGACAACACCCCAGACCTTCTAGAAAGAGCACAGTGCTATTGTCAAAGGAGAGCATTGATCACCTCTGATGTTGCTTATCAGCAGCTGAAGGACAAAGAGGAAAGCTGGGGGCTGGCAGTAGCTAGGACTTTGTGATATTGTTGTGAATGGCCTTTGTGGAGGCAAGATGCCCAAGGTTCAAGTGCCCTGTGGTTTCCCCTGATAACACCAGCAACTGTAACACCAGAAACCCCAGTTCTATAGCTGTCCAGAGAGTGACGAGGGAACCATTTTGACTCAAGAGTGCCTGGAGGGAATATTCTACATGGCAATAGAGCCTTCCAGAGCTAGGAGACATGGTGGAAGCAACATAAAAGGGGAGAGACAGACAACACCCCCAGGTGAAGCACCTTAGTGGCTTTATCCAGGTGTGCCTCTCTTTGCCATATGCACCTGATAGGTTGAGGCACTGTGGTTAAACCCATATGAACTTGCCAGTACCACCAGGGATTCTGAGTTACAGCCTGCCCACAGAACCCTGAGTGATTCTTCCCGTTAACAAATTACATGCTGTTTACCATTGTGTCTGATGTTTCCTTAGCTTACATAAAGCAATTACTTTCTTCAAATCCCTTTATAAAATACAGTTCACAACCTGTGGGTTTTTACAGCAGTCATATTATACTCTTTGGTATATATTAAGTTAGCTTTCGCTGTCTGACATAACATATGGTTTCTCTCTTAAGAAAGAAAGCAAAATAGTCAAGGACTGTAACTTCAGCCATTTCCACATTTCTCATTTTGCATGATTTAATGCTTTTCCTTTGAATCAATTTGAAGAGAAGATTCTTCATGCAGGCATATATACATATCTCCTATGAATTCCAGTTTGACTAATATGAGTAAAATCACTCCACCCCAATTTTCCTTCTCTTACTTCATTTCTGTTTCTTTCTCTCTCTCTCTCTAAAAGATAAAAGCACAACCTACCAAAACAAATAAGCCAGTTTTGTTCAAAACTTTCCTAAATAAAACCATATACAGTATGCAAAACACTTCTCATTTCAGATTTCTTCTTTAGAAGAGAATAGACACTATCCACACTCCTTCTGGCATCATTTAGAAACTTTTGGGAATAGATAAGCACTGGGAAGGGATAACATTTTTGCAGAATATTCCCGTTCTGTCTGGGGAAAGGCCTTAAGTGAATGCCTGGTATACTCCAAATTGGTCCTTGCAGCCCACTGTTGCAGCTGGGAATGTTGCAGCCCAAAAAGCTGCAGCTTTGTTGCTTTACAAAGCATTACTTTACATGTGTGTCTGCTGATGAGTTTGTCTCCAAATTTGAACACCTAAATAGTGAAATAATTAAATGTAATCACCCAATGATTTTCATAGTAGAGACCCCAGCTCTATGGAATAGACATATCATCAACTCTTCCAGGCACTGACTCATCCCTCTTGCACTATGTGTAAACACTTGATTTGTATTATCTCATGTAACAGGTCATTATTTCTGTTGGTGCAGAAGTGCTTTATTTTCTTTATGGCTTTGTAGGAGACATCACTGCCAAAAACCAATTTTTTTTTGTATTGAGGAATGGGTACTGGTTTATTTGAGACAGAAAGCATTCAGAGTCTTGAATTACAGGCTCCTCACAAAAGTGGTCACTGCCCCATGCCTGTCTGAGTTCAAGGAACATTTGGACAATTCCCTCAGGCACAGGGTGGGCTTGCTAGGGTGTCCTGTGCAGGACATCAGGACATCAATGATCATTGTGCGTCCCTTCCAACTCAAGATATTCTGTGATTCTATGATCTGAGGGACACATCTGACATACTCCATTTCCTGAATGGAGCCAAGGTGGGAAGAATATGGAAAGGACACAAACTGCAGTTCTGATGTCAAGGTGAGCCCAGATGAACAGGCCAACCCAAAACTCCTCCCAAGGAAACACATTTCCCACCCTTTCCAACACTTTGGAGTGCCAGAGATATGACTCATCTCAAAGCCATGTTTGCATCACAATTCCCTGAAGGACAATGAGGGAATAGTTTTATTGTTCTCATTGACGTGATGGATTTTCCGTGACACCATTTATAAGTTATCAAGCAACATGTGGCGCTGCAGCTTTATAGGTGACTCATGGGATTACAACCCCCCTCCCTACCTCATTAGCTGGACTTCCTTGTGTCCCTTCAATGCTATGCTGAGGCCCTGTTCTTGCACTGTAAACCACAGTGAAATCACACTTTACAGCAGTGTTGATGATTCCAGGTTCCCCTCTAAGGCGAGAGAGCACAGAGTACAGCTCGGCAAGAATTTGATAAGAGAACTTACTGCAAAGTATGGTCTTAGGGATACAGAGCTTTTCTGAGTATTTTTGTAAAGTACAGCTTGAAATTACATCACAGTTCTGCTTGAAATTATAATTGTATTAACATACTCTTTTTGTAATGGAAATGTTCCAGATATTGATTTTAAGAGGACAATTTTGCTTTTAAAATAAATCTGAATGGAGAAAAAGATACAGGAAAGTACTGCAGAATACTCTGAAAAAGGGAATAGAATAGTAGAGTTTATGATGAAGAAAATGTATATGGCACCCAGAAAATAATTATTTTTCAATACTTCTGTGTCTGCCACCAGATAAAAATAATCCATTACTCCCAGAGGTGTAAAATTCAGCAATTTAGAGAAGTTAAATTCTGGGTACCACAATAAAAGTTAAGATTATTATCTGGGAATAAAAAAGAAATCTAATTAATTTTAAAAAGAGAATCTGTGTTTTTAGCGAGAATTTTGCCGTAAGAAAATTGACCTACACAATAGATTTTTTGGTAGACCTGTTAGCTGGAAAACATTCCCATGCTTTTGGTGAGCAGTACATTGGCTTTTAATTTCTCAGCTCTTCATTACCTCTCTCTTTTTTTTTGGCTGCTTTTCTTTGAAGTCCCAGCTGCTATATCAGTGGGATTAAGCAAGAATCTAACCCTGTCATGTTTTAAAATATAAATTTTCCTTTTTGCCCTGTTGGAGAAAATTGGAAATATGGCTCAAGAAAATAGAGGAAGTAAGGATACCTGCTCATCAAAAGTTTCACCCATGATTTCAAGGATACAGCCAGACGATTACTTTTAATCCAGTTATGAGTAAAAAATTTCACTGGAGAAGCTTCTAGAGATCAATGCCCACACATTAGAAAGCAAGACCCAATGAAAGCAAGAGCTTCTAGTGGAAAACAGGCCTACAGAAACCTTCAGCATCACACACAGGGCTGTTCCTGTAGTGCTGCCAAGCAGCATCCAAGCACGTGGAACATCACCACAAGTGTCGACTTCCCCTGTGATGTCAGCCTAGCCGGGGCTGGAGGGGACAGTACCTACATGGCTGTGTGTGTGCCTATGACAGAATAGCAGTCCCAGAAGAGAAATTGCTAACAACCAGCTTTTTGCAACCTATTTAAAAATCTAAAGTTTGTGTCACTGATGGTGTGGTTTTGTTCTTGTGGTCACCTCCCACTTAAATGTCCAGAGACAGACAAGTCATTGCCTTCTAGTCAGAAGGACAGACACAGGACAGGCACGTGGTACTGTTATTCACTGCCCCATCTCTGATAGAAGGCAGGGACTTTGAAAGTAAACAAATTGCCCCTTTGTGAGGCCTGCACATAAAGGACAATTTGCCTTTCCTTCAGTAAAAAATCCCACATTCTTCTGTTCTCAGTTAGCAATTAGCTTTTTTATTAGTAAGAGGTTTTTAACAGTAGATATTTAAGTGGAACACTCTTGCAGAAGAATAACCTACACCTTCATACCCAAGTGTTACAGACCTTCTATACCTTTTCAATCTGATAGTTACAATTAAACATTGTAAATACCCAAGAACAACTTATAGTGGTAATTAAGCAACAAACCTAAAGTAAACCATTTGATGCTAGAGCAAAGACACTACAAAGAGTCTTAATACAAACATACTCCTAGGAAAAAGTTGCTTAACACTTCACTAGGATCTGCCAAGCTCCTCAGTTAATAGCTCCTCACTTGTTATATCTTGTCCATTGTACAGCTTCCTTCCTTCACATTTTCAGCAAAGTCTGTGAAAACAAAGGCAGGATTTTAAAGTGAAATACCAAAACCTTTGAGTATTTGCCCACCTTGGGGTTTCAGATGGGAACTGTTTCTCTGTTGATAGGGATGTTTCTACTTCTCTTCTGTCTGCCCCTTTTCGCTCAGACTGACATGAGAATAAGTAGTGGTCAAACTCTCTGAAATGGTGAGTAGGACCAGAACAGCTGCTCAGTGCTCTCAAAGAAGGGACTGTGTTTGACCGCCTTGCACAAGGCAGCTTCTTCTGCCAAGCAGAGACTCAAATGGAAGTTGCCTGGGGAAGAAAGTACATTGTCAAGAAAATACTTTCCTGTCAAGGCATTGACTCCCCTATTTAACTCCCACACACGTTCCCTGACTTGTAAAATGGGTGTTACAGAACTACAGGCTCCCAGACTGGAAGTGCCTGAATGTCTGCTGATGAGATTCTTTGCTTGAAAGGCACAGACAACAGTCATTATTGAGCTATTACTATCCACAGACCCTTCCTTCACCAAGAAGTTAAGAGTAAAGCAAGTGGGAGGATGAGCTGACAGGTGCACTTGCTGGCTACCAGCAGCTACCAAGAACAGGTAACAAAAGCAATAGCTTTGCTCTTCAGGGTAAAAAACTTCAGGAGATCCCTCGCGGACCAGACGGTTGCCTGGCAAGAGCTGGTAGATTTTCAGCCCTTGACATCTTGCCAGGCCAACAATTTATGTGTGGTATTGATGAAGGAGGCTACATGGGAGCAGTGTCCTTGCCTTGACTTCAGCCAACAAGCTGCTCAATAATTTTGCCGGGGGCACTGCAATTCAGTCTGTTGAACTGGCTACAATCCCTGGCTTTAAAACCAACTTCCAAGATAACCTTGATAAGTCACTTAATTTCTGTGTGCCTTGTGGTTCACATATTGCTTACTTGAGCTTAAATTGTGAAGTCTTTGCTATACCATTTTTAGGCCTGGAGCAGTCTATGCTGGGCCAGTAATAATATAATTCATATTTCAGCCTGGACAAGATGTCTAAGCTTGAATGCAGTCTGCTAGGGTATGTCTACACTGCTTGCACTTTGCAGCGTGTCTCAGAGCCCTGACTTCCTCATTGTCCAAAGCATGGACACTGTTGCTTCTCTCCATGGCATACACCTCTTTGGACTGTTCAAGTCCCCAATTTAAACATTATATAAAGTAATATATTAAATTACATAAAGCTGCTTTTTGGGGAGTAACTGGTAAAGCTTCAAAAATCCACCAAAAGGCAGATTTGCTGCATTTAAAACAGGAAAACCCAACTCCTATTTTCAGCTAAAATTGTCATATTTCACCATTTGCTTAAGCATAAGCATCTAAGGCAATATCAATTCTGACACTGGGACCTAAAAATATTGAAGGTGCCAGTTAAAAAAAGAGCAAAACAACAAGAAGAATGCTATACATCTGTTTTTAACTATTCCTTTCCCTTCTAAGGTGGGTTTAGATATAATTGCTAAGTGATCCCTCCTTGTCATTGTCTCAACATACAAGATTTTTTATTTTATTTTCCCCTTCTGTCCTCTTGAAATGGAACAGTGAAATAATGTCTTGATGGGCATCTGGCAGCCAGCCAAGTCTAACTCCCCACATCTTCAATTTAATTTCTTCACAAAACCATTAATGTTTGTTTGATTGATTTTTCAATCTATCCATAAATGATCAAGTTTATTCACAGTCAGTCAGTTTCAGTGTTAAAACTTAACTAAAAAACAGCATTAGTACAGAACAATGATGTTTCTGCAGAACTTATTCCTTTAAAGGATCATAAGTTCTATGAATATATGAATATTAACTGTTGAAAAGGGGAAAGTAGTGAAGTTCACCTCAGAAAGTTAACAGTATACATTGTACAAGATTTAACAAGTTCCCTTCCACCCCAGTAACTTCAGGGATATGTGTTCTGTTAAATGCACATTTAAACTTACTGTGGGCTGTAAGTGTTCCTGTATCTGTACATAAGCCATTCCTACTGCATGTCCTACAGACATGCAACAGAACACACAAATGGACATCAAAACCAAATTGAAATCAATGACTTTATCAGGTATGCAGCTTCTGTAAGTAAGCTGATGTGTTGGTATTCCTTGCAAGTTTTGCTGGACTAAATACATTTGTATAGAGCTGGTGGGAGTCAATAGTTTCTGCATTTTACCCTTCATAAATCCCATATTGTCAAGTTGACCTTTCAAACTTGGTAACAAGTGCAATGGTATGCATAGAATTAAGCAGAACTAATGACACCTTGATATATTTTGCAGTGCAGCTACACAGGACAGATTTACTGCCAGAAGGTTTGGCCTGGAAAGCGGACAGTCTACAGCTCAAGAAGGAAATTAAGGAAGTTGGTTGAACAGAAAAGATTATCTCAGTGTACAACATCATAAATATACAGCGCAGCAGCAAAAATATAAGTGAGACTCCCATCTGAGGAACAGCCCAGTGGTCCAAAATTTCTTTCTGACGATCTGTACTCCCATGAAAAAAGGTAGTTCCTGAAGAGCAAGACATAGAGAACTGTCCAGGTCCATGCCCAGATGTGGACAGGTACAATTCTACTTTGCCCTCCCTAATTTCCAAAGGCCCACAGCATTCTCCAGCAAGATTCTTGATACAGACAATGCTGGACAAGACCACAACAGCTGCCAGCCTTTGCATTTGAGATTTCATCCAAGGACTTTCTGACAGTGAAAGTCGAGAATCCAATACTCATGGTACAATCCAGTTATCACTGTCATGAAGGGAGATAGGGATCTCAGTGTTGGATGATAACCCAAGGACACAGCTGCCTGGAGTTTATAAGTGCAGGCCCAACATATTTTCACTCCCTTGTCCCATGAGACAGAGGATCCTGACACATGGATACAGACAGTCCCCATACATACCCCAAAAGCTCTTTAAAAACCAGGACTCTTTTTATTGCCACTTTCCATTGTCCAACTGAAGGACTGACTGCCCTGACTTCAGAACCATCTGAACATGTGTCTAACATCTCATCCTCTCCTGCAAAAAGAGGAGAAAACTCCCTGCCTGCTACACTTTTGAAATTGGTACTGTACCTCTCAGAAGTTTTAGTTTTGATTAATTCAAATGCATTCCAAGAGCCCATTTAAAGAACATTATTTCAAAATTACACCAGTGAGATTACTGTAAAACTGAAGGCTCATAGAAAATGTTTGTGGAGATCCAAATATTTCTTCCAGGGCTCAGAGAAACAGATAAGATGGCTTTGAGCCAGACGAGTTCTAAATAAGCCTTGAGTAAAAATTCATTCTGATCATAATTTAAGATCACTATAGCAACACAATCACACTTGCCAAGTATGCAACATTATAAAATTACAACAGACTTCGAAAAAAAAATAAAATCTGTTTTCTAGCCATTTTTTAAAATAGATTTAAAACTGTATTATGAAGGTGGCAACAGTTGTTCAGGATCAAGATCTTCTTTTATTCTGTGGATGGTTGAAGAAAAGATACGTCATATGCTAATTAAATTTACACCAGGTATCTCCTGGAATATGGAACCAGGGTCTTCTAAGGGATTCATGAAATTTTACATCTCAGAAACAGGCAGTACAGTAAGAGCAGGATTAAAGGAATGATGCAAGGAATCTCTGTAAAGTCCATTGTGCAGTGGGAGAGAAGACTGAGAAGTAAGGTGTGCTAAGGCACATACTTCCCCACAGACTTCCAGCTATTTGTGTTCAAAGGGATGGTATACATTTTGCACAAGAGCAGAAGTGACACCTTTGTTCTGAATTCAGCAAGTTCATCTCAATGCAGAGCGGAGAAGCCAGATAGAGCAGCAACCTTGAACTATGCTGTGTGATGTACACCACCCAATATCTGAGCTACAAATTAAGCTTCTAAGCTCATTTCTTCCCCATAATTGAAGCACAAATGAGTTCCTGGAGAAAGAGCCACAAACAGTTCAGCCATGTTCTTGCATCTTTTGACAGCAGCAAAGATCCGTGTTCCTCAGTGGGTGCACTGCTAGGAGGATCTCATGCACAGAAGGCAGTGCACACTTCATTTTGAATGCAGCACCCTAACTGAGGCTGGCACACTCAGCATCCTTGCACGGGAGTTCTACTGGTCTTATGTAACAGCTCTGCTGCAGCCTTGCAGGCATCTATATCCACTAAACACATCTAGCTGGCCTGCTGCCAAACCCAAGGATAATCTGGAACCAATGACAGATTTGAGAAAATCCTGCAGACTCAACCACGCCTGCAATCAGGATTTAAGGGTGTACAGGTACACACTTGTATTTACAGAAGTTTTGGAGAGTTCTTAATCTGGGATGCTCAAATGAAGAGGAGGGGGTCCCAACTTTCTTCTCTTCTCTAAGGAAAGTTCACTCCCTGACAGCCACAGAACAGCATAAAACAGGCAGACCATTGTGTACACTGCATCTTCCATCACAATTTCTCTGCCACATGAATGACATGGTGCATAAAACAATCTTTGGCAGCTCTTAGACCAGCCTTCCTCTCTTGTAGAATGAAAAGGGGCTGGGATGGAAAGTCCAGAAGGCCGGATGAGGCACAGATAACTTTGCAACGTCTCTTGCTCTTGCAGGGGAGCAAGAGGCCCTAGAGGGAAGTGATGTGGGGAAGCTGCAGACAAGATGCAGAAAGCCTTCACAGCATGTTTTCAGCATCACATCTAAGAAAGGGAAAAATCAAAATGCCTCCTCCTCCCATCTCACTGATGGCTTGCAGCAACAGACATACCTGGATTTAAGAGAAGACATAAAAATCTTCCAGACCCACAGAGTCCCAGAAGAGGGGTTACAAGAAGACTCGAGAGCAGCTTTTACAGAGGCTCAAGAGGACACATAGTGACAGGACAAGAGGGAAGGGCTTTAAAGCAAGAGATACTAGGTTTAGATTAGAGGTTAGGAAGAAATTCTTTAAGGGTGGTGCAACACTGAACAGATTGCCCAGAGAGGCTGGGGACTCCCTATTCTTGTAAGTGTTCAAGGCTGGGTTGGATGGGGGCTCTGAGTAACCTGGATTACTAGAAGGTGTCTCTGCCCATGGCGAAGGGGGAGGGCAGGGGGGGTTGGAACTAGATGATCTTTAAGGTCCCTTACAACTCTTTTCATTCTATGATTCTAGGATTCTGTGATCTATTTTACTCTCTACAGGATTTCTTAATCCTGCAATCTGGAGGGAATTGCCCTGTAGTCAGCCTGAGCACCATTGTCTGGATCCAGCTACCCTGCAAGTTCTTTGAATTATACTGACTGGTTTCATTTTTAACTCAAAGACCTTTGATTAAGCAGTGATCTTAATTACTCTGAATATCAAGACAGTTCAAGGTGTACCTAGTCAACCTTCCCCACACTCCAAAGTATGCTTATGGAAATTTGCCTCTTAACGTCAGTGCTAAAAGTATGAACTTCCTGTGGCCCTGCTACACAGCTCTACAGTGCAGAGTGCACCTGAACCTCTGCAGTTATAGGAGACACTGATTCAGCATCTATGATTGCCCTGATTTTTGTCTTCCATGATGAAAGGGCTCTTTCAATTCCCTCAACACTCACACCTTAGGGGAACTGCTGAGATCCCTTGACATCTGGTGAAATCATTCCCTAAGAACCTCTATTTTGCTACTATTCTCTCCCATGTTTTTGTAAGGAGCAATACATAGAAACAAGAAGGAAGGTAGAGATTTCTTATTAAGATTTCCCCAGGACTGATAATTACGTGAATAACTTCCCTTGTTATTCACCAGTCTCATCTTTCCATAGGCTGACTCCTTTACACTACAGAGCTCTATCCTTTACCAGGAGCATCTTTCTCTCAGCCTCACTACAAGACAGCTGGTCTGCATCATTCAGCTGCCAGAAGGCAGAGAGCAGCATTTGCTTTGATTTGCTTTCCACCCATTCAACCAACAGCCAGCTGCTTACCTTGTCTTGCTGCAAGTGGAATCCTGGAGAGAACAGGGACTAGGTGTTCTCCACATGAAGAACAGTCAAGCTTATGTGCAGTTTTGGGTGCCACAGTATAAGAAAAATATTAAGCTGTTAGAGAGCATCCAAAGGAGGATGACAAGAATGGTAAAGGACCTTGAGGAGAAGCTGTATGAGGAGCAACTGAGGTCACTTGGTCTGTTCAGCCTGGAGAAGAGGAGGCTGAGGAGAAACCTCATTGCAGTCTACAACTTCCTCACAAGGGGAAGAGGAGGAGCAAGCACTGATCTCTTCTCTGTGGTGACCAGTGACAGGACTGAAGGGAATTGCCTGAAGCTGTTCAGGGGAGGTTTAGGTTGGATATCAGGAAAAGGTTTTTCACCCAGAGGGTGGTTGGGCACTGGAACAGTTTCCCCAGGGAAGTGGTCACAGTCCCAGTCTGACAGAGCTCAGGAAGCATTTGAGCAATACTCTCAAGCACATGGTGTGATCCTTAGGGATGGTGCTATGCAGGACCAGAAGTTGGAATCATGATCTTTGTGGGTCCCTTCCAATCCAGCTTACTCTGTGATTCCATTTTGATCAAAATATATGCTCTCGGAGAAGCAGTTGTTCTGATCTAGCTATTTTTCTCCTTGAGACCTACTAGGACCCTGAGATCTTCCAGTATGTAGTTGCATACAAAATGCTAAAAATAAAATGATTTTACTCTTAAACCTAAAGACCTGGCTAATAAAAACTGCATTAAGTAGCTCAGGTCTCTTTGCGGGGGACCTGAGAACTTTTAGCAGGGTATTGAATAAGGCTCTCAACTGCTATTAACTGTACAATTTTATAGACATCAACAGGGTAGATGACCCAAATAATCCTCTTCACAGTGAAGTGTCTCCCTCCTCTACTTCCTGGTTGTTTTCTTAGGCTGATGAGCATTTCTTTGCTGTCTTACCAAAGAAAACAATAAATGCTTTATTTAGTAGAAAATATCTCAAAAATGTTCCTCTTCTTGCCTAGGTATTTTCTCTCATTCTTAGAAGGCTGTACTTGAGCAAGCCAGATTGCATTGTCCTCTTAAGTCTGACTAATTTCAAAATCACTTAAGTGCTGACAGCTGCTTTCTACAGTCAGATATTTAGAAATTACCATCATGAAATTTTGTCCAACATGTACAATTTCTGTATGCATCCACAGTCAAAAGGTATATTATCTCCTGTGAAAACTCCCTCCTGTCTCTGCACATGGGCTGAAATATTTATGACGTATTAGGAAAATGTTCTCCCCAATGTATCACGGCTGTGGAGGACAGGTTATCAGGGAAAACATGAAAAATTCAGTAGAGTGCTGCTTCTGCTGGTGCACGTTTTTGTTCACCATTCAGAAATACAGAATGCACAGAAGCTGTGTTATATTTGGGCAACTATTTTTGGGCATCCTGACTAGCCTCAACAGCAACAGCACAGAGTCCTGGAGACGATAAAAAAACTGAGGCAGCAACAGGACTTTCAGGCAGTACTTCGGAGTGGTTACGTCGTGTGTGGGACCACGACACATCCTGTATGGCAAATCCAACACCAAGCATGCCCACCAAGATCCAGGTTTTCATGAAAGACAGAGAGAGGGGAATGGAAGACTGCGATGGCTCCTGTTAGCATTTCTGAACAAGATTATCTTAGTACACTTGGACAAGATTGGCACAAACAATATTCTTAACTGCCTGTTCCACATTGACTTGTGCATAGTGGATGATTGCTGCATATGTATTTTATATAATTCAGGATATTACTTCTGAGTACCATACACTTCACTATCAGGAAACCTCTGATTTTTAATAAGAATGCTATTGTTTGCCTGCATGTCTGTCTCCATTGAAATGTATCTCTCTTTTCCTCTCAATGAAAAGACTATCAAACAATCAAAGGACAAAGGAGGAACTTCACAACAGGGAAGGAAAAATGTTTTAAACATGGAGCTTGTTTCATTCCATCTTGTTGTTTACAAAATCTGTCTGACTAAGCATTGGTCTTAGCCACACCCCAGATGGACCTCAGTGAAGAATAGATGTTAAAAGAACACAGCCAAATGGACTGCATGCTGATGCGAAGGGATGAGGGTATGCAAGTGGTTTGCATACATGGATTTCAAAGTGCCAGCAGACTGAAATGAGAGCAGGGAGGCAAGAGAAGACTTTTTCCCAGTTCTAAAATGAAGACAGTTCTCTCCCAGCTCAGAAGGAGGAGGAGGAGGCTGGTAATGGGTTTGTAGATCCAATGTCTCCTCTGCAGCAGAGTTTACCCCTTCTGTGAATATCCCAAAAGCTAGAGACATTCAGGTGCTACAATGACCCTGAACAGATATTTTAGCTGGGTCATCCGTGATACCACAGATGATTGTAAGGGATACCAGCAAGCCTCCTCCCACACAATGAGAGTCAAAGGTTCTGTTAACTATGCTTCTAGCAAAAATCAGTGTCATCTCCTCTGTTAATGGCCCTATCGCATTTGTGACATCAAGACTATGCTTTCTCAGGAAGTGATTCTGGCAGACATATATCTGGACCAGGACAAAACAGTGGATTGTGCTGATGCCTCCTCTGATTGATATTATCACATCCTTTAAGTCTGCAAATTCTCTGGAGAACCCAGTGATATGGACATGACAAATGGATAACAGTAGTAATGCACCATCTCCTTCCCAGCATTATAGCTGTGTGTGCTTGCACGTACAACCCATATTTGAAATCAGCTCACTATTACTCTGCAGTGACCAGAGCCCTTTTTCGGGCCTAATACTCTTCTCCAGCCTCAGACCTAGTACTTTTGTATATCCATCTTTCCTTTTTCCATAGCTCATCAATCTCTGCATGTCAGCACCTCACTGTCGTGTTTTACAGAGCACAGGCACATTGAGTGTCACTCACAGGCAGCAGGGTGAGGGCCTGCCTGCCAGGTGGCACTGACAGCAGGCCCCACACAGGGGCAGGAGCAGAGACAATGGTTCTTTGCCTGTGGACAAAGCCCTCTTCTCCCACCTGTGAATGCCTGGACCCTCTGGTCTGTTTCTTGCAGCAAGGACTGCGCCCTTTTTCAGCCTTTCTAGCAAAGGAACCACAAAACGGTGTCCTGGAATTCCTCTGGTGATGGCTTATGTGAGGAGTCTAGTAACCGTCCTCTGATGAGCTCTGGATTGTTGTGGGAAAGATAGAGTTCAGCAGCACATGTAAATCCTTGCATAGTGCTATTCAAAGTTGGGCTACAGACCACCTGAAAATGAATGTCACTGCAAAGAGAGGAGTGGCAGGTTACGCTCTGTGTAATTACACAGCAAAAGAGCCATAGGGGACACTGAATTTTATTGGTCAAGGTTGTGTCAGTAGAGGTTGATGGAAGTTGTTGACTCTCGGTCACTGAGGCTGTCACAAATGCAAAGTTTGAGAAAAGCTTTTCACTTTGTTGTTCAGCACTGACATCAACTAAATCCTTGGTTTTGTCAAGGAATTATGTACCAATATATATGTCTTTTTCATCACCACTACTTTTGCTAAGTGCTGAAAGAAATAGGCTTTTACTGTTGCTATTAAATGTGTTATTTTCCTGTCAAATTACTTTCTAGATTCATGACTCAGGTGTAATTTTGATGACACAAAGATGGTCCATTTTGAACTTCATGTACCATTCTTCTCACCACAGCTATAATTCTATTAAATCAAGTACAGACTGATTATTCTACAAATAACAAGGGATATTCCAGATGAAAATTGCTCTTCAATACAAAATATATTCTTTTTATTTGCACCAAGGAGGAACTGTCAAAGATATTATTTCAATTTTTTTCATATTGCTTTACTTTCGGTGCAATGTCAAGGATACCAATGACCATTCAGTGCATGATTAACTCTATTAAAGCATATTAATGTCATTGAAGAAATCTTGGTTAAACAGTTCCCAGAAAAAAATTCCCTTAGTGAAAATATTTTAACAAACACAAATTTTAACACACACAGATGACTCTTGCTAGTCTCAGTAATGGTTTATGTCTAAAGGCTGCATGTGGACAGCTACACCTCCTTGAGTGGTTTGTGAGCTTGGCCTGAGATGTTCAAAAGGGAACTGGTTTCTACATCGAGTGAGGATAGCCAAGAAGAGTTGAGAGGAACAGCTTGCCTACAAATGTGTTTATCAAGCCAGATCTATGCCTCTGACCACTCCACTAGCCCAAAGGTTTGGCTTGTAAACTTCTCTTTTCTTGCAAGGCAAGGATCAGATCTCACTCACCACGTAGGATAGGCTGGCATTCAGAGGCACATGCTACACAAAGTCCTGGTAGTGTGCTTTCACAGCAGTCTCACACTTTCCTGGAAGGATCTGCAGTGCAGAGAGGACACATGGCTGGTCAGCTTTCAGTCAGCATCCAACTGGGTGAGGGCTTCAGTTGCTAAATGATGCTCAGCTGTTCTCTGCCTGCCCAAATAGGAGTCTAACAACCATAAGGTCACAACTCAGGCAAATGCCTGTGCAGGAGGGCATGTGGCACAAGCTTGCTGCAGCCAAGAACAAAACTTCAACCAGGAAGACAACCCCTGCCTTCCCTTCCCTACTGAGTGATGCACTGCTAGGGCCAGCCACAGCATTGCCTCTGTCCTAGTTCCTCACAGCAAACAGAGCAAGTCAGAAAATCCTATCTGGCACATCACAGTGGCCACAGTTGAGGAAAGAATCTAGGATGCCAATCTGCACATGCTTCTACTCTACCTTCAGGGTAAAAACCCAGAAATTAGTTATGGATATCCCACTGAGATTTCTGAGTCAAATCTCCAGTAATAGAGAGTGTACAAAGGTTTGTTTTCTGGTGTTTAGGAAAAGAGCACAAAACTGATTCTGTTGTGCTCTGGGAAGTGGTGATGTGGTATGAACAGTATGAACAGTTCTACTTCATTGGCCTCAGACACACAAAAGTAGAGAGGCATGATAATCAGTAGCAGTGCTGGCAAGACTGGAAAACAGAGCTGTGATGAGGCCTGATGAAATGTTGTGTTCTTCTGGACATGTGTTAGCACGCAAATTTCTTGATAGCGAAGGCTGATAGCTGTTGGGAACTTTTCGTTACCCAACAGACAGGACTTTCCTAAGAAACCAGACAGTTTATGTTTCATGAGCCACTGGAAGGCATGGAGATGAAAAAAAAAGAAAAAAGAAAGTGTGCTGGGGACCTTGAGCATTGCATGCTGAATGTCTGGCACTCTAGAGCACTCACGAATGCTCCTAAGGACCAGTGAGAATAAATAATTTTGCATTGACCTTAGTGAAGTAAGACCATCTTTGAGTTTCTATAATGAAATAATTCTTGCAGCACTAGTGTTGAAACATGAAGAAAGGCTAAGGGGATAAAATTTGTTCTCCTGATGGAGGACTTCAGGTGTGTATTACAGAGAGCAATGGTTAGAATTCTGGGCTAATTCACAGATGTGAAGACTACAGTTGACAGCTACAGAGGTCAGCATATTAGTTCTTAAGTACAAAATTTTGTCCAAATTGTGAACAACTGTTGGCAATCCTGGAGTCTTTGAGACCAAGGAGACAGACAGTCATATATTCACCAGACATGATCGGACTCAAAGAACACACAAACAGGAGATCTCACCCTTGCACTTCATATTTTCCATTTCTCCGTCTTTAATGGCAAGAGAAATTTCCACTTCATGTGTAAGTAATATCCATGCAACATGCTGAAGAGTAAAATCTCCAGTATGAAATTGGGTGGTCTTCTCCAGAGGGTTAATCATTATGCTTTATTTCCTATTCTCATTGGCTTGCTGAATCCAAAGAAGAAGACGTATCAGAAGAATTTTTTTTTAAAGGCAGAAGCCTGATCTTTAAAATACATTTTTCCAAAAGCTGTGTAACTTCTTTGCATAAGAGGAGCACAAACTGTCCTCCCCTGCAGTCTGTTGTAGACCAGGTACAGTTTTACACAAGAAAATTTTTCCACAGATTTGAACAACTTACTCACTTTAGTTTGTTGCATGCTTTAAATACAGGTAACACTATAAATACAGTGAAAACCAGACTTTATTTTCAAAGTCAGAGTTTCTTTAACAGAGATCATCATGGACAATGGAATCCCAGAAAGTTCAAGCTGACAGTCTAAATTCTGTACTGCTTTAAATCTTACACATATTACCCAGAAGGAAAAAAAAAAAAAAGGATTTCTGGAGATATTAGTTACTCAGTTATTGTTCAATTTTTATTAATTGTCAATTAACATTTGTTTTTCTTGCATTCACAATACAAATGGAAGAAGAAATGCAGAACCTATCTACAGTAGAAGTTTTCAACTCCTTGACTACGGTCCTACAAAAAGCAAGGTGTAAATAATAAAAAGTTTTAAATTTAAAAAAAAAAAGTTTTAAATCCAACCAGATGAAAATGCAGGCAAGTGTATTATGGTGTTTATAAGCTTGAGGTTCTCCTTGTAAAAAGTATATGTTACTTACAAGAATTCATAATCATTTTCTCCAATATCTTAACAAAACCAAATTCTGTAATTGAGACAACCGCTCATAGGACTGCATTGTTTGCCCCTCACAGATATGGGGCACAGAAAGGATTCCTCTTATTTCCAGGAGAATGTTAAAGAACTCCTTTTAAAAGTAATCGTAAAGTGAGCAGAAGTAAAGTGGTTGGGGGACCTGGGAATGAACTGACAAGGTCCACAGGTACCAAGGAGAGTGACTTCAACCTCAGTTATGAACAAAAATAGCAGACCAGTCAAGAGGAGAATTTCAAAGACACAATCAATAGTAAGTCTGGAGCTTTAGACTGTATTGATTTTTTGCTACATTCAAAGTTTGCCCTTGCAAAGCAGGCTGGCTAGGCTATGGGAACACTAAGGAACAGGTGGGTCTTCACCCTGCCTCTCTTCTCTCATTGTGGTGACCCAGCAATAAACTCCAAAGCTGTCTACTCACGTCAAGGTCTCAGAAGAAGCTGTAGTTGCTGACCCAGGAATCAACACTTTCAAACTTACTTCTTCATTACTCTGCAAGTGCCTATTGACCACATTTTGGGAACACAGTACTCGAAGTTCTTGGAGCGATTGAATTGGAAACCTGAGTCTGTTTTCCTGACCTCTCTACTACAGTTACCTGCTCGCACAGATATACCACCCGAACAGAGGATGTGACTTTGGTGTCCTTCCCAAGGCCAGTCAAGGCAGCTGGATTTTGTAATTACAGACAGTAAGGTTTCTTAGAGGTTACTCAATTCTTCTTGTTTTGAGGGAAAACTCCAATCAGGATTAGCAAGCACCCCTTCAAAAATTCTTTCTTGAAATCTAGTACATTTCTTAGGAGAAAATGGCATTTTCACACACACATCACCTCGTTGAACTTGTCCATTTACATGAGTAAACTAATTAGCAGTAAACAGAATACATCTTAAGGAAACTTCAGGTTCTTATTCACCAGCAGTTTGTGTGTTACTTTTTGAATTGCTGCTTCAGCTGGGCTGGAGACCAGCTGTAATCTAAATAGAGCACTAGCCAGAGTTCCAGAAGGAAAAAATGCCATGGACCTCAGTTTCAGGCATATAGAGGCATTTGCAGCCTGCAAAAATATGAAGTCCTCAGCTGCACTACCCTAGGAACAGAGCAAGGACATACATAAGGTCCCATCTGCCCATTATGCTCTACTCTGCTGCCTGCCACATCAAGCAAAAGTAGCCTGGGATGCTCTACCATCTCCCAACATTTAATCTAGATTCTAAACCCTTGTGTTTGTATTTGTTGCTGAATATGCCTCAGCTGTATTCTCTAGCTTTGATCCTCTCTTAGGTTGAGATGGAGGACAAGAACCAAACTTCAGCAGAAGTCAAGACTGACATTGTGAATAAGACATTGACAAGAAAGAAAAGATAGACTTTTTCCCTCATTCCCTGCTCTCCGTTTCATCTACTCCCTTGACTCATCACCTATTACTAGCAGCATGTCATATTTACATTTTCTCTCTTGGAGGGAAGTAAAAAATACATAAGTTGAAACTTTCTTACAGATTTGGCTGGTCATCACACAAACACTGTACATTTGCTTTCATTGCTGTCCAATAAAAATTTTATGCTTTTCTGACCTAGCAAGCAGTTTTCTGGAGCACACTGTAGGCAATGCTAGTCAATTTTGCAAAGCTGTGAAACATCTGGTACGGCTGTAATATGTTGGCAGTGCTATCCATGCTACTCAGCTCCCAGTGAGAATTTTTTTTCCCTGTGTGCCAAATTGGAGCTGCTGTGAGCTTTGGGAAGACTGAAGCTTTCCCTAGCAGGTCATGAAATGAGTCATCAGTCCTGAATGAATCTTTGTATTACATGGATCACATGTTTAGTAGTTTCACTGAATACATTTTCACATCTGGGAAAAAAAAAAAGCAAGGATAACATTTTGGTGATTCTGTTAGCCATAGATGTGATTTTGCTTGGATTGATTCTCACCTGTAGTCCTCTCTTCTTCTTGGATAGATGCCCTTCCTCCCTGGAAAAAAGAACAAATATAAGTTACTGTCTGTGATACATCTAAAGTCATACCTCTTCTGTCACGTCTGAAGAACCTAGCCTCTTACAATCTTATGATCCCTGTGCTTCACACAGCCAGACCCCACACACAGGCAGCACTCTGGTTTCTCACTTGCATTCCAAGTTTCTGCATCAAGTGAGAGCTAAGGATGTGGGCAGCAACATCCAGTCACAGAATAGGAGAAAATCTGAGACTGCAAAGCATTAGGTACAGTGTCTGCTTGGTTTCCTGTGACGGTGTCACTGTTGGGTGTCAGAAAAAAAAGCCTTTCTTCAGGGCTCTTGAAAGCCTGCCTAATCTTTCCCACAGCTTGAAGCCTGCAAGCATAAAAGCAGCCCAGGTTTTCAGCAATGTGAGGAGCCAGAAGATAGCAACCTTGATACATTCAACAGGATGCCACACCTGAGGATTTACAAAGCTAGCAAAAGCTTTGAGTAAGGCCAGCTCATTGAGAACATGGCGTAGAATTAAGCTTCAGAACATATCCAGAACTGTGCAAATCTTCCTTCTACATATGGCAAGGAGCATAGCACTTCCCAGAGTCCATTGACATTCCTAGAAAACTGGTTAAAGTCAGAATGCTCTGCCTGTACTGACGTCCCATGCACACACACAGTAATGCTGCTGCAGCCAGGGGAGGCACTCCTTTCTCGTTTAGTAGGTGGAAGTCTTTCTCTGCTTCCACTTTTGCTGCTCTGCAAAGAGCAGCAGTAGATTCATGAAGTCTTCTGCTGTTTCCAGTTCACCACCAAGCAGACCTTGGGCAGAGAGAGCACATATGAGGAAGAGAGTTTATTTAAGTACCACCTCTGCTAATACTTGATGCTTTCAACCCCAATAGTGTCTGTAGTTACACAACTCAGTGCTGAATAGCAAAGGCTTTAAGAGGAGGGAAAAGCACAGGGATGAAGATCATCACTGTCTTGTCCATCGCAACCTGGTAGGGAAAAGCTTACCTTTTGAATCCAGTGAGCAGTTTCTCCCTCATATTGTGCTGTCTCTGTCGCTACTAACATACATGTGTTTTCAGTGCTGCTGGAGAAGCCAAGACTGACAGGACATGAAAGGAGGACCATAGGTCTCTTACTGTCTAATCAGCAAGAGAAAAGTTAGGAACAGCGCATGTCTCCTGATCCCAACTGCCCTTACATCCTTGATTTGCTGTGACCTGTGACTTTGACTTTGTTTCTGTGGTTTTGTCAGACAAATGATTTGATTTCTCCTGCTCTAGAAGTGGGGCTGGGACATGGGAGTATGACTTCCTTGAGGAAAGGTGGTAGTTCAGACCTATATTTAAAGTCAACTCCGCATCCTCCTACTTCTTGTGCTTCAGTAAGGTCGCTGCCCCAAAGCTGCACAGCAGCCAGGCTCTGAGCCAGGCTCCAGACAAAGGAGAAAACATCCTAAATATGAAGCATCAGGCATTTTATCCTACTTTTCCAGAGCTTTAGCTATATCATTGGCCACAAAAATTAATCTGCAGTAAGGATCATGTCCCAGCATTCTGCTCTGCTTTACTGCCAATTTCCACCCAGGCAGTTTCCATTAACACTGATCTGCTGCCTACACAGGTGCTCACTGCCCATCCAACAAGCTCAGACACAAGCAGGCCAGCCTCCACTGTCAAACATGTAGCCAGGTTCTCCTCTGCTCAGTCTGAGTCTGTTTACACCAGTATCTGGCCAGTTGCAGTCTTAACCTGTGTGCCCCAAGTCACCAAACAGCTACCGCACAGAAAATTGCAGACTAAAAGCACAGTCTTTAGGCATAAATCCTTGGGCTTTTCCCAAATGCTTCTCACCTGCTTCTTCTCAGGCCCAAGCCTAAATCAACAAACAGGCACTAAGACTACCCCAGTCCTGCTCTCTCCATGCCACAGACCTGCTTTTGGTGTTTCTAACATTAGCTATCACCAGAGCACAATGTTTATGTGTAGCACCCCAGCCAAAGCTATGGTTACAGCCATCTCTGAAAGGATTCTGCAGGCTTACTTTAGTTCTCTCCCCCAGCTTTAGACCTACTAACATGCAGCTTCAACCTTCACACACCTGTGTGTTAGTATGTTCCTGTGGAGTCAAAGCAAAAGAGGAAAATAGATGTTAAACCATCAATACCCAGAACTTAGCTTAACTTGAATTCAGATGCAAGCAATGACATTTTAGGCTGAAACATTTGATCCATAGGCTTTTCCTAAATACAACACATCATTTTCTAGCTTAAGGAAATTGCGTTAACTCCTATTAGCAAGGTGTAGAAGACTGCTAACAGGTGCGTGTTGTGAATTCAGTTGCCAAGACCAAGGAACAAATATAAGAGGATAGGTCTGCAAGTATGTAGTTTACAAGTCAGTGTGGCATTAATGGCCAAATCTCCTGCAACGCAAAAGACTTTTTAAATTGGAGCTGGAGTCACACTGTTCTTTGCATTTTAAAACAGGCTTTTCCAAAGCATTTTCTTAAACTATAGTTTGTATTTAATCCTGAAAGGTACCTCTTTATTCCTAAAAAAACGTTTTTTAAATAGATGTCATAGGCAATTCAATCTGAATTTTCAACTCCCATTTTACTTATCAAAAAGTAAAATGTTTTGGAAATGTGAAACCCTTACCTGGATTTGTCCCACCCAGCAATTCTGTTTCCATTTCGTCATCATTTTACTCAGCTGGAGCTTTCAAATTTCCTCTGGGGAGATAAAAGATCACCTTGATTCCTGCAGCTACTTGTATTGACTGTTGTTTGCTAGCAGGCAGAAAAACAGAAGGGCAGTCAGAAAAATAGGTTTCCCCTCATCAATCTAACCCCACAAGGCTTAGCTCTGCTGGCAACTCACTCACTTCCAGAAAGGAATTTAGTGTTTCTAACAATTGCGCAAATAACAGAAAGCTGCAAGATAAGAGCCACATCCTCTGCACTAGTCTTGCAGGGGTAATTCAGCAGGAAGTGGATATTCCCTCTATCATTTCTAGCAAGAAAAGGGGGCTCATTGGAGGAGGTCATTGCAGATGTGAAGTAAATCCCAGATCACCCCTCAAACCACAAGGCTTTGCTCCAGATGGGGGCTGTCCTTATGCTTTCAGAAACATCAAGGGATAATGGCTTTTTGGAGTGAGTTGGAGAAGGACCTGCCTCTGGGCATTGGGTAGTGGGTGTAAAAAATGAGTTAAATGTATAGTAAAGGGATTTTATAGAAGATTAGCTGTAAAAACAAAGTCACACGTTTGTCTCAAGGAAAGAAGTACCTGAAGAAGGACTAAATATTTGTCTTTTTGTATCTCTCTTCCTCTGTCTAGGATTTTATCTTACATAAATGAGCACTGTGTACACAAAATACCTTGTGAACAATGTTTATAAACCTCAACTGTGTAGGGATAGGGCAGATAGAAATGCCAAGATCAGTCTTCCTGTCAATCAGCACCACAGGTGCAGGCCTCAGCTTCTGATGGCACACAGCATGACCAGCGTCTGCTTCTGAAAGCTGCAGCTCTTCACGGGGTCACCTCAGAATGACATGTGGCATCAGCTAGTGGCATCAGAAAATCAAAGCAGGACTTGAAACAACTGGATTTTCTCCATTTTCCCATCCCTAGTCTGTGTTTCAGTGGAGGAGTTTGACATAAAGGCATACAAAATAAATTTATAATAGGATGTGAAGCAGTAGAAATAACCAATAAGATAGGCTTCCTTCTGTGGTAAACTTCCTTACCTACCTTTAAAAATGGTGATTGACCACCCTCAGTGCAAATACAGGAGAACGAAATACCGTTAACCTTTCCATGACTGATTTTCTTTATTGTCACAGCTGTTTTGCCATTATGGAACAAATAATGAGATTCCTCAAGAAGGACTTTTGGAACACATAGCATTAAAAAGAGTAAGAATTTGTTCTGGTGTCAATGGAAAACGGGGTAAAAGAACATTTCTGGTAGCATATTACTTTGCATGTGTTGAGTTGGGTTTATCCAACATGAGTCCCTCTTGAAATGTTACTTTGTTGTCTTGAAATTATATTATTTTCCAAGTGGCTCTAAAGAGAAACATGGCATTATATAAATCTGTACGAAATGCAGAGATTCAAAAATCCCTCCCACCAGAAAGTCCATTATTCTAAACTGTTCTCATCTTCTACAAATAACTAATTCTTTTGCAGTGTTTTTTTGTCTATAAATCTCAAAGAACATCTATAAGCATGAAACCCTATTCTCAGCCAGGTGACATTTGTCAACTCATTGAATGTAGTGCAATAACTTCTGAAAGCTGCAGGAGTTTACTAAATTGCCCATGTAAAGAGCGGCAAGCACCTTATCATCAGCTCTCCTCATTGAGGCATCATCATGACCTCCCCCTGGTAAGAAGTAATTCAACATTTCATCTAAGCCATCAACAGAAAAAACACAGTACAAACATCTGAGTGCTGAGAAGCACCCATCCCAGTGTCTCCAAGAGCTTTAACTAGATGTTTTATACAGCAGAGATCTCTCCCCACGAAATATGCCACAAGAGTTTACACATTCTCTGCACAAATATCTTCTTCTTTAGGCAATTCTTCCTGCTAATTACTTCCAGCAATTATGTAAATACATAGGGACACAGATATAAAAAGAAGAACATGTGATGTCAGCTTCCCACATATTTAGAGTTTCACTTTTCAGCTAAAGGAAGGAGAGGTAAACAAGTAGTCCAGCAAAAACAACCAAGGGACCACCAAGTATGATATACCAAATATAATGAACACAGCACAACACAGTTGAGGCAGCTATAGGTTTGAAAATACATACCATCCAAATGGAAAACATCAGCTATTTAAATTCTCTTTAACTACCGTTTCTTCTGTTTCTCTCTGTTAAATCACCATGGTTTGGAGCTTTAACAAAAAAGGGTTTAATCAGCCTGTTTCTGATGTAGGGAGTAGGTTGAAGTAATAATAGCAGACTGGAAAGATGTCTTCTGTTGCCTAGCATTGTTGTGCCAAATATAGACACCATGTGTTGCATCCCAGCCCAAGTGATCCCAAAGCATCTTCTTCCATAAAGTCCCTTTTGCTTTGGGAAGGCAACACCTAAACACACAGCCAACTGAGAGAGAATAGAATTTCAATTCCATTTAATATAGTGAATAACTGCCTACCAAAATCATTCCTCTCCAAAAGCAGTCTATCTGTTGTTGGAAAGTTAAAAAAAAAAACTGTAAAAAAAAAAAAGCTTTTGTTTTTCAAAAGAAAAAACCCTACATTTCTTTTTAAAAGCCAGAAACAAAATGTCACTTCATTTTTCTCTCAAGCATAAAATAAATAACAGCTTTGTAAGCAGCTCTCAGAGGATGAAAACATTTGCACTGAAATGTTTACTAGCATAGAGAGTGAAATTTTCGTTTAACTGATAATGTAGGAACAGTCTGCTTCTGGAAAGTTCAAGGAACATAACAGTCAAGCAAGAGGTGGTAGTTTGTTTCTGAACCCGTAACAAAGCATTCACCACACATATAAGCAAGGTTGGAAAAATGCTGGAGGCTCTCTGTCCCTCAGTAACTGCCCCCTGATTTTGAAAAACTCTGGGTCCATACGCACACTACCATCAGTCTGTACTCAACCTTCAAAGGGTAAAATGCTTTTGTGATTCAAAACAGAGAGCAATAGAACACAAAACCGCTTTATTTTTTCTTTAGTAGTTCACAAGACAAATTGCCAGTTATTGACCCACAGTAGGGTTTTACAGATGTCTTTGATACTTTTCAATGTAAAAGATACTTTAAGGTACACTTAAAAAACTGACATCTCTGTTTTTCCTTGGATTGTATCTAATTGACAAAGCCTAGATACTGAGCATGATGGTGACCAGAAATAATCTAATTTAACAGGAGAAGGCTGGGATAGGCTTAATACCATACTTGTAATCATTCACAAAATTTACAGAGATTCTCATTTTTGATGGAATAAAGTTCAGATCAACTCCCTGGTAACTTTTAGGGTAGAAGAGGGAGAGAAGGCAAAACCAAAACTGAGATCCCCTCATAACTGAAAACACATTAAAACAAACAAAGAGCTTGTTTGTTTTAAAAATGCTTACAAAATCCTCATTTGATGCACAAATCCAAATTCAGAATCCTCCCAAGCTATTCCAAAATGGAGTTGATTCTTCCACCCCCATCTGATCTACAGAGAATCAATCACAGCCCCGGGAAACTACATAGGTTTTACAGCTACCTTGTAACACAGACGTCTCTCTGGCTTGTTACATTTGAAATTTAGGGGGAATTTTTAGTCTCTTAAAAAAACCCTTAAGTTTTAGTTCCCAGGCAGCCTAAACTGATAAAAGCTTTCATGTAGGTCCACTGATTTTTCCCCACAGAATAGCTGATCCTTACCTTCTACCTCTGTCATATGCAACAGAGCAGAGAAGTCAAAATACCCCAAACATTCTCACATCCTTTCCATGATTGGCTTTTGATGCAACAATATAGACAAATACGGCACAAATGCAGCCCTGCTACTCCAGAATTTTTCAAATGCAGCCACAGAGATCAGAGGATAAATATTGCTTTATTTATAGTAAGAACTAATCACATCCTCTTACCATTGAAGGAGGCAATAACTGATAACATTCCCGCATCACAGGAAGCATCTTCTTGAGTCAGGTACAGGGGATCCTTTGGTTGCCACATGACTCCAGCATTGTTTCTGTGCTTCTGTCTGACTGTACAGGGCATTAGCGTGGGCTCCAGGAGACTGCAGGGTAGATCTGCCGTGCTGGTGGCCTCACAGGAGTCTGTGCTGCCATTTTGCCACAGTGACATGACAATAAAGGAGTCCCATTTTTTGTAAATTGTGTTTAGATTTAGAGGCATGGACTTCTATTCAGGGCATAGGGATTATTCTCTTTCATACACCAGGCTTGGATTATGAAGTGGTAAACAAGCTTCACAGCCAAGGTAAAGACATTTCCTGCTCTTTTTTGGTTCTCCTTCTAGTGTGTTTTATCTTGTAATTGTAAAAAACAGGGAATAAGCCTACAAGGTACCATTTTTAATGTTTAATCATATTTTGTACAAGAAAAGTTAGATTATACCTGGACAAAGGACACAAAATATTTGTTCTTGCTAGCAGGATGAAACCTGAAAATTCTGGTTCTGTATTTAAAAGATGGAACTTATTTCAGGATGAGATAAGAATTAGCATGATCTAGAGCATTAATAGGACACACACTTCAGATTTCTTATTCCTGCAGATACCTTCAGAGCAGCTAGGAGCTGATATTTCCTGAGATATTTTAAGAGACCATGAAAGCACATTGTTTTTCTTACTGGGACAAAAAAGCACTTTTCACAGGCTTTATTTGATCTGGAAGCAGGGGAAAAAAAACCACAATCCAATAGCTAAGCCTGGAATCGCTTCTTTTAAAGGTGTAGGACCCAACAAGTCCCCAGTGAGAGCAGCTCAATGCAAGTGACATGCTCCTCTGGTCAGGCTGCTGGTCTGGCAGTTTGGGTACCTAGTTCGGTTGACATCAGTTTTTGGTGTTTGCTATTCTCAGATCAGTGGCCTAACCAAGCATCCCCCTATGCAGCAATCAATCCATCAGAGGGCAATAAGAATAAAAAAAGAGTTGTACTACAGAACCAGATTTATTAAAAACTCTATCATTTATACCACCAGGAAAAGCAATACTGCCAGTTTGCAGCCGTCTTTTTAAAAATAAGCTGTGCTGACCATTTTCTTAAAAATAACAGAAAACAAGGTAATCAATGAGACAGAAAAAGAGTGGAAAACCCTGCTCTGAGAAGCTGAAAAACAACAGTTAGTCCTATGGGAGAATATATCAGTAGAAAATCAGTTTGTTTACTCAGGAAAACCTGCTGAGATTAATTACAAGTGAAAGTCTGATATAACCTGTTGTATTTCAGATCACGTTCCCAAAAAAGATACGTGCCTTCCCTATAGAGTAATTCTGTACGTGGTATGTGGTAGAGGCAGCCATCACATTAATACGGTTTATTCATGTGATTTCCTAGCATGGGAAATAGGCTGGGATCACAGAATGAGATCCAACTTCTCTGCTAGAGAAGTGAGCTCTTTCACAGAGGAGCACAGTAGCAGTATGAAAATGTGTAGTTGCTTAATCTCCACTCAAATCATCACCAGTATCTCAGCATACTCTTGATCTTCCTTGCTAGAATGCTGGGATGAAGGCCAGGGACTTTGGCAAAAGCAATATGAATATGACCAACAGACCAAAGCACCAAGGCTAAACCCTGAACATGTTGCTTGCAAAGTAATCCCACCGATAAGGGAGTGTGCTTACCCAGAAGAAGCACTTCTTTCTCTTTTTATGGAAACATCTGCAATTTTGACTTGACAGACAAAAAAGCAGAGGAAAGTCTTTCATCTTCATTCAAAGACTGAAATCTTTTCAGACTTGCCATTGCTGAGCTACCATTGGCATACCAACAGTGGCATGATATAAAAATGTATGTGCTTTATTTCCAATGGAGAATATTTCAGGAACACTTCAGGATATTAAATGGCATTCCAAATCTTGCTGAACATAACATTGTTCTGTCTTCTTTGGGAAAAACAGTTTTCCTCAGAAATCTCATACCTTCATTCCAACCATGGACTCAACCCCATAGGTATTTCAAACATCGCCCGTGACATCATAGATGTACTTTTTCCTACAGCTATCAACAAAAGGAACAGAAACAGCAAACACAACAAGTTTTCTCCCCAAATTTCAATTCTGTCTCAGCTCGAGTCCTCTGCCTCACATCACAGTCTATCTGCAGGTGGTTATTTCCACTTCTCAGACACATAATGCGAATAATTTCATAAGGACAACAATCTACTTGGTGTTTGGGTTTGGGGTCTTTTTGTTCCCTTAGGAGATATCCATGCTATGTTATGGCTCCCTTCCTTCCTTCTAAGCAGCAAATCTATGCTCTATGGCAAGAGGTGGCTTGAGATGAGCTGACACCCCTGGAGACTGAAAGCTTTCATTTCTCCCCAGGCTATACTGCACCTTACTGCCTGGAGCTTCTGGCAGTGAATCTGACATAGAGTGTAACCACCATTGGGAGGAGAGGAAATCACACTGTCAATAAGAGAAAAGCCTGCTGACTGGCCTATGGAGTCATGGACACTGGACCTCAGCAGGCAAGCTGTCCTGCTGTTAGAACATTGAAATTTAAGGGGAAACATTCCTTCTGCTTCATGCAAAATTTAACTCTTAAATTAGTTGATAGCTCTTGAGAGTCATCTGTCTTGAAGGCATTCTGGAAAGTTGCTGAATAGAAGAAAGACAGAAGACATGGTACTGATCTGTTCACATTTCACTTTTAACTGTTAGATTTGCTCCTTTAGGATCCACTCCTGCTGTTTATATTATTCAAATAGATATGACTGGTTACTTTGACAGACCTTTCATGGGAGCATATTATTGCAGATTTCCTTCCCTGTTTTATGTTAGAACCCTCCATGTTCTACAATGAAAGGTTTGAGGGCTACAACTCTACAGCAACAACTTCCTCAGACAAAACAGAAAAACAAGTGAAGTAGGAGAGAATTTCCCACAGTTGTGCTCTAGGTATGGAGTGCAGCTCAGACCCTTCCAGCCTCATACGACCTTGCCAGACTGCTTGCATTCTCCACTGGATAACAGACCAAGCAGAAAGCTAAAGATCTAATGCTTTCCAGGAATATAACTGAGAAAGAAAACAAACAACTCCTGCTGCAATCAAGGGGAGCTTCTCCAACTACTTCAGTGAGCTTTCAGAAGGGTTAGGCCAAGAGGACAAGGAGTAGAAACTGAGGCACAGGAAGTTCCACACAAATATGAGGAAGAAGGAATAAGGAAGAACTTCTTTACTGTGCAGGTGACCACGCACTGGTTTCCCAGAGAGGTTGTACAGTCTCCCTCCCTGGAGATATTCAAGGACTGTCTGGATGAACTCCTGTGGCATGTGTTCTAGGGTGACCCTGCTTATGCAGGGAGGTTGGACCAGATGACCCCCTGTGGTCCCTTCCAACCTGACCCATTCTATAGTTCTGCTAACTCAAAGTGAAAAGATCTGCTGTATTCCCTCTGGCACCAGGAAAGAAACACACAATCTGCTGCTTCCTAAACCCTCATTTTCTGCACTACATAGGCTTACTATGTTTACACTTTTGCTGTCTCAGAAATGTCAAGCTCATCAAGAATTTGTAAAGCCTCATCACCTGGATGTGTGTGATCACATGGGAAACTCAGCTCACCCAGCCCAACAGCAGGCACAAAATACAACTTAGAAGCCAGCCAGCTTCACACTACTGATATTGACATCTACATTGGTGGGACTTGATGATCTCAAAGGTCTTTTCCAACCTAGTAGATACTGTGATTCTGCAACTGAGTCTTAAAGACTCTGCACTGACATTTGAATCCTTTAATTAAACATGTGTCAGTGTCTATATGACGATCTGAAGGGCACCACTGGGCCTGCCTGATGTTGCCTGGCCCCCCAGGGCTCCTCCTGCCTGCCCATGGGTACGGACGGTGTTGTTCCTCTCAGGACCCAGCCCTAGAGCCCCTGAAAGCCCTCAGCTCCTGCCATGCCCAGACAGTCTGCACAGTTAGGCAGGATGACTGTCCCCTTGCTCTGCTGGTCTGGCACTTGTGACACCTGAATTCTGTGCTGACTCAGCTCCTGGGCAGCCCGTGGCATGCCCCTGCATCTACACGGAGGAAAACAGCCTGGCCACCTAGTCTCCCCTCCAAAATATTCCAAGTTTTCTGTTTGGAAAAGGCAGGCATTAATTATTACCACCTCTCTCCTCTGGAGCAGACAGAACAAACTGCTCTTATTTTTCAACTGTGAGTCACCAGTTTGGATGGTGGAGAAGGGAAGACAGGGGTGCTGATGTAATCCCTAACCCTTTCGGGGTACTCATCTGCCAAGGAGGAAAAAGCAGATTGTACTGCCAGGCAGAGCTTACAGACCATTTGTTCAGGAAGGTATCACGAGAGCAATGGGCACAGATCTGTGGCTGAGCAGCCAAGAAAGTAGAAGGCAGATGAGCATTGGGAGAGCACACAGACCTAGAGCTCTCCCATGCAGTACTGGAGATACAGGAGCAGTCTCTGCCTGCTTAGGGTAAGGCACTCAAGTGTCGTCCCAACTCTCCTTTCCCACCAGTTTCTTCGGCAGTGGAAAGGACATAAATAAACACGGGGCGCATTCTTTCCTAAAAGTCCTCTCAATGGGCATCTTGTCTTCCAGACACAGAGAAGAAAAAAGGTAATTGTGAAAAGATGTGCTTTTACTATCTTCATAAGCTGTGTTTAAAGGCCCAAGTCCCTTGAACATCCCGCTCTCATTACAGGCAACTAAAGGCCAGCATCTGTCACCTAAATCATGCTATTCCCAGCATGATTTTCTAGATACAGTCTTTTGTACACCCATGGGATGAGAAGGCAGTATGCCCAAGGAACTCAGGGATTTCTTTGAAGTTCTTGCCATTCCTGGTCCAGTGCCCTAACTTAATTAACATCTTTGGCTAGGAACATGATAGTGAAATCAGAAGAACAAAAGAAATCACTCTTCCGATCAACTTGGATTTCTCTTCCAAAATAATAAATCTGTACTTGCAACAGAACCGTAAGAGTTTACACATTCAATAGATAACTGAAGTAAATAATTATTTGAACTTCCAAAAGTAATTTATTTAAACAGCCCATCTATTTAAAGAGCCCATCTGTTATTTAAATTATCCACAACCATTTGTTATTAAAAAAAAAAATTGAACATATGTGGCTTTAATCTTTGTTTGGGATTTAATCAACGCTCCCAACCTTGCCAGGAGTATTTTAAATAAAACTTCTTTTTGTAAATCAGAGATTTTAATGAAGCATTACTAGCTGCCAGTATATTCTTTTAATAATCAGAGACAGGGTTCTGCCTCATGGCTTCAGAAAAGCTAGACAAAAATTGGTCTAAATTACTCTTCAAAGCAGCCTTGAAATACCTTCAGAATCTGCTAAGCATGTCTGAGTTCATTTCAGGAAGTTGCCAAGGTAATCTATGTAGTGAGAAGAGTAATGAAGATCAAAATAAAAGTTGAAGAAAAAGTCATCCCTTAATACTGTCTTTGTCCCAGACCATGACCCTCAGCAACACTTATCAGGATAACAGGCCATTCACTGGAAACCCTTTCCCCTCACCCACTTTTCAGTGCCAGGCATGGGAAGCAGACAGTCCTCCTCTGGGAGACAGCATAGGGCTGCCAGTGACACAACAGTACCTAATTTTATCCTTCTGCCTTGTTTCCCAGGCAAAACGTCCCATAACAGAGCTTCACTGGCCAGGTGGTCAGCTCTTTCTACATCATGTCACCAGGCAACATTCTGAAATGCTTTTTGCTGCGGTCTTTCATGGAGGGGTCTCCACTCCATTCACTTCTGTCCAGACCTAGGAACCTGTTATCCTGTACAGCTTGCTGTGTCCTGCCAGCCTATTCTCCGATGCTGGCACTTCCGCTTACATTTCTTTCTATCTACCTGACTCTGCTCACATTTAAAGAGACTCTCAGATCCAAATGCTGTCATGCATCCATGAGTCCAAGTGGTGGGTCTGCATACAAAACTTGGAAGACATTTTGCTATGGTACATTCACAGTGCTCCTAACCCTTTCCAAACTTTGTAAATGCCGTTATCAGCATAGTTTTATTCTTGCTCTTATCCCCTTGTATTGCTCTAGCTTTTATTACAAAAGGCTTGAGGAATCCAAGTGACTCCATTCTCCCTTTGTATATTGGGAAAAATCCTAGCAATATACTTTATGGGATCAGTGAGCCATAAAAAGTTGTGTGAACCTCTCAGTACCTGGGTTCCCTACAGGGCTTGAGTTTTCTGCATACTTCTAGAGGGTTTAACACGGCTGTTTCTGCTTGTTGCTGCCCTTCTGCTACTATTGCACTTCCCCAGCCATACAGAACCACAGAGTTCTCTTTTGCACAGCAAGTCAGCCTCTCAGCAGAGTTCCAAACCTGGGAGGTCTAGGTACATTTTAGAATGTTGGGTAGTGTGTACCCAGGTCTACCAAAAACCTGTTTCAGTATGCTACCTGCTGGGACACTGTTACCTAAATATGTTGTACAGTGTACAGTGCATAGTGTCAATACTACACCATAAAATGCCAATCTTCAGACACTTTGAGTGTCTTCAAGTCACCCTTAAGGGCCCAGGAGACATGACAAAGGGCTAAGGGCAACAGCCATCTTTCTAGATCTTCGAGGACAAGTTGGATACATATGTCCCTCTAAAGCACCCCTAGATGCCTGTTTTGAAGGGACAGAACCCTATTCACACAGTTTCGAAGTCCTGTTTGTTCAATGAGATGTGATTCAAGTCCCAGTCCTGAGCGATAGAATCAAAATTAGCGGAGAATGCTCTACTGTGGCGTTTCCTCATCCGCCTAGACAAGATGAAATCCTGTATTGTCTCCTTTCTATTATTAAATCATGAGAACCCCCATGTGAGTCACACCTGAACAAACCTTCCTCGTATCCCTGCTGTCTGTACGCACTTTGGTGTGAGAGTGGCTGCAGTAGCTCCCAATTCCTGAATATTCTCTGCTAATCCACCAAGCCTTCTTGGCGCTTGGTTATTCAAGGCCTATTCAAATACCATCATACTTTATGCCACTTGACTTACCTTGGCTTTTTTCTGACATACTTTCAGTCTGGTTTTCATTCCCTTCATTTTCTTCATTGTCAAGTTAAGTGTGCCTTTTGACCACACTGATTACAGGCATCTCAAATAATCTCTTCTTTTCTGCTATTCTGCATCTTTCAAGCACCTCTGTTCAGAAAGGCTGTGCCAGAACACACTGACAATTCCACTATCTCTGTGTCCTGTTCTGCACAGTAGCTAAAAGCAGGTGACTCTGTAAGAACAGAAGAACAGATCAGGCCTTATAGGTTGCTGCCCTTCAGTACTTCCAAAGCTTCCAACAGTTTATAGGCCAGACAAATCATAAACTGCAGACGATGACTATTCAATAACCCTCTAAAGATTTGTCTTCCTTGACCTGCCCAACATCCTTCTTGAAACCCCACACATTTCCAGCATCCTTGACATCCTACAGAACGGATTTCCACACCCAACTGCAAAGTAAATGGACAACCATCTGCTTCATTTGTATCAGAGCTGCTAGCAAATACTTTCATATCATTACCCTGGCTCTGTGCTAGGAAAGATCTAGTACTCTGCTTGTGAGCAGTCAACTCTTGTTCATCTTCTGTAGGAACCATTTATTGCTTCCCCATAATTTCATCTAGTATTTCAAGAAAATCTTAGTGCAATTTTCATTTAGCTTGGGTCATTGAAGTTTCTGTGGTTTTACTACTTTTCCCCACTTCTTATCAGTATCTTTGAAGTACACATGAAGCAGAATGCATGGATTCAAAGCAAAAATGTAAAATTAATACCATGGAACTGTTGTCAATAACCTAAACCATGCTAACACATGAACATGATCTTCAGCATGAGATGGTGTGTATGCAACGAGGAGCAGAAAATATTAGGACTTTTCTTTCCGCACAGCTGTTTCAGGCTGTGGGTGGACAGTCTGAATTCTGATGTCTGATTCTCTGAAATCTCAATCCCCTGTGATCAATGCTACATGTCATCTATAGATAGTATCAAAACTGGGGCCAGCCCTTATCTACTGCTGGAAATGGGCATGCCTGAAGCATGGTGTGCCTGCATCCCTAAGTGCCTTGTGAAGCTCTACCAAAGATGAATGAGTTTCTGCCTGCCACATCACAGACGATATTAGTGAAACAAAGAAAATGAAAGTTGGTGAGAAATTTTCTGAAGTAGGTAGAAGGCAATAGGCATAGAAAGCAAAGCACCTTCAGTTCCCCGACAATTTGCCTCAAAAGGATTTGTTTAGCATGGGGGCAGCCAGAATACTCTTACTATTTTCCTATGGTCTTTTCCCTACATATGCACTGGGTTTCATGAGAAAAGTGAAAGGCAGTGGTGGTCACTCTCTAAATTATTTTTGAACTCATGTGTAGGATTGAAGTTCTAACTCCCACCAAGATACCCCACTAGCAATTTTAATATATTGCTTAGGATATTGCTTCAATGATATTCCCAATGAAAAGACAGTCACATCCTCATTACAACCATGCTCTTCAAGTTATTAATAGTTACCAAAGAGGCAGAGCATGTAGTTATAGAAAACCTTTCAAATCTGAGGAAATAATGTCACCTTTATTCAGTAATAAAATTAATGGATTTATAAAATTAGATTTGTGCATAATTCAGGTTATTCCTAATATAACTTGGTCATTTTTAGCCACCTGTAAAAAGAGAAGGCTGCAGCTTAATTGGAAAACTTTCTCCTTTTATTTTTCTCTTTGTGTATTTGCAGTGTATGCAAATATGCTCTACTAACCAGAGATTAAACCTACTTTTAGTCACGGCAGAATACAAAAGTATGAAATTACTACTTGTTTTAGGATTGATGTCATACTCGAAAATTCCCTTCTCATGGCCATAAGGAAGAGAGTGGGAAGCAAACAATTCTTCAATGAGCAAGTTGAGATCCTCAACTGGAGAAAAATCTGCCCAGACCTTCCAAGAACAGAGATGTTTATTATTAAGTGGGAAAGGGACCACAAGAAAGGGTACCCAGGGAAAGGAGCTGGGAGAGGGGGAAAGAGGCCTGGAGAATGGTATTTGTAATCCCAAACAAGCATGGACTCTTCAAAGTAATGTTCAGCAGCTCAAGAGGTGTTTCCCAGTTACTTTCTGGAGTGATGGGGGATGAAGACCTGTACAAGCCAAATGTTTTCATCACTGTAGCACTCACGTGTCTGTGAGTCAGCACTGAGGGTCTTCTACTGACCTGGAGGCACCAAGGTAATACAGAAATTTAACCGACTCCTTTTGTCTCTCAGATCTGGAGAAACATGTTCAGATATACAGAAAGAAAAATGCTCACCTGATGCAGTCTCGCAAAGCCAGAGCAGTGATTTGAGCTAGCACATATACTGAGGAAGCCACATGAGCCTAGTAGCTGCTAATATGCTGAGATTTCATGTGAAGCTGTCAAAGTGCTCATAAAACCTGGCATCTTTACAGGCTGCATAACCGGCCAAGGGTCAGCACCCCTTTATTTACTGTTCCTCACAGAACCAAGCAATTACTCCTCCTTTAAAGCAGGGAATTTTCTAAACTGCACAGGTCCCAAGTAGTTTCCACACTGACAGAAGCTTGTGTTAAGAGGTAGAAATTGAGCCATCCTTTCTTCCCTATTGCAATTTCCTAATCTTTTCAGCAAAATTCAACTCAATGAAAGAGACACCTAAGGTACACTTACGAGGCAGATGTCCTGATTCCTTAAGCAGACAAGAATTCACTTAGATATCTATCTCAACTTATTTCAGCCATGGGCAAATCCAATATATAAAATTTCTACATGTTTCTTGAAAATAAGTAGCTTGTAAGGGAGTCGAAAATTAGAGCTCCCATTGCTTAAAAACCAGAGGCGTAATTCTAGCAATTTGTTGTTCTGTGAGTCGGCCCATCAGCCTGTGTGAGTTTGCCAGCCAGCCAGGACAACAGGAGCTTCCACTATCCCTGCTGGGCAGAGAAGATGATTCTTTTTCTCAGTAAAAATAATAAATCACACTGGCACAGAAAGTTAGATGTCTCTCATGTCAAAGGCCTAGAAGGGAAGGACAGATGTGCAGCTAATTGGAAAATGACCACCAGGAACCTGAGTGCACTGACAGATTCTGCAATCTCTTGCTATCCAGTGCTTTGGCTGCCTGTGTGAAAATCCAGCTCTGCCATGGTACAGGCTTTTTACTTGGGACTGCTGGGTGGCAGCTGGATGAAAAGGACTGTGAAAAGCCTCATGTGGTATTTCCAGCTACCCAGCCTTCACCCCTCGGCTTGGGAGCTACATTGATCCTTGCCTAAGCCACTCAGGTATGCTTGCACCCTGACCATTTATATCACTGGCCCTGACCATGTACCTGTCTAGACTTGAGACCTACCTAGTCACCGTGAATTCTTCTGGCCATCAATGGATTCTTGGTTGACTCTGGCTACTGCTCTCCTTCTTCAGGTGCTCCCTGCCAGCGAGATCCTTGCCTCTGCTGTGCCCACCCTTAGCTCCTGAATTACCTGTCCTTGTGAAACCATCCTCCTCTTGCTGCTCTTTGGACAACAAGAGAGCAAGAGGCATCATGAAAACTTCCCCTTTTCTCCTAATTTATATTTTGCCAATGAATATTAAGGACTTACGGAAGGCGGAAATTGTGTCTCATATTCTCCTCACTTCAGTCTCCCTGGTTTTCTCACCATTTCCCTGAATTTCTACTGTTTACACAGTAGAAATTTTATTCACTTTAGAAAACCTTAATGTACATAGAAATACAGAATAAAACAGTGAAAACAACATTGCTTTCATGATGTTTACAGCTGAAATCACAAATTGGGTGTTAGTGGGGTTCATTGCTGAAGGATCCTGTGAGTCCAAAAATTTGGCATATATTTAAAGGAAGAATAGTTCGGTATTTGCATGAGACTAAATGGAAAAACTCCCTGATGTTCATGGATTTTCCTGAGCAAAAAATAGCAGGATGATGTGAAATTCTCAAGGGAAAAATCAGATATTTGTTCAGCTTTGTTCAGCTTTGTACATGTTTAGAGACAGGCTGCTGAGCTGGGGGGGGACCTTCATCTGAGGTAGCAGTGATATGCTTATGTTCCGATATCATTATACTTAGACTTGAGAAATTGAATTGGTCTGCCGAGAGTCGACACCTCTAGTAAAACTAAATCAATTACAGTCAAAAAAAGAATGAAATGAAACAATTTTTTGTGCTAAACTGGTATTGTAGTGGAAAAATTCTGATTGTTTTTAACAGCTTGAAGACACATCAAAAGACAGAAACCACAGCTTAGCAACTGTGACCAGAATGCTTGTCTGTCAGCTTCCCCCTGAGGATTAAAAAGTATGTAAATAAGACCAAGTTGTTAGTCATGGCTAAATTACATAAACTGTTTTAAGACTACCCCATTGTCCCTTCTAGGAAGAGAGCAACTCCTTTTTAAACTGAAAAACCTGTAAAAGTAGCAGGAACACAGTGGAAGGCAGAATATCATTCTGTCACCAGTTCTCCTTGTCACTGGCAAACTGAATTGTCCATTGCTCTCCTGAAATAAGCCTGAGGCTCCTGAATCACTGCTCCCTGCTGTCTGTGCATCTAATAAACACCTACAATTAAAAGCAATATGAAGTTTCAAAAGAATAATAATTCAGCCTTCAACTGTCATGTAATGTCCCTTTTTCATGACTGAGTTTCATTTCTAATGTATCCCAGTCACAAAAGCTCAAAAAAACCACAGTGGAAAAACAGAGTGGTCGCATAATTATTTGTGATATTCCCATGTGGGTTCATCATTACTCTCCTTAGCAGCAGTTGAAGCATTATGGAAGGTAACTCACTAGGAATTCCTGAGTGGGTGCTGATCCTGTACAGGGTACCAGGTCCCAGCTGTGTGACTGAAATTAGCAGACAGCTTGCAGGGCATTCACTGAAGTCTCCCGGTGGCACAGCTCTGAAGATGATCAGCATATGGAAGACCAGTGTCTTCCTCTGCCTCCTTTTTGTCAGTGGCACAATTGCTTTCTTCATTCACTTGAAACGCCAGAAGAATGGGGCCTGAATATTCTGTCGGCAATGACCACATGCAGGGAGGAAGTGCAGACCAGAGACAATCAGAAATCCAGCCTCCCCAGGAATGGTAGGCGATTACAGTGCAGGTACATCAATCACCAGCAGCTCAGCTCATTCTTCATCACTTGCCACTAGCCCCAGAAATACACGGAGTGTGCCTCAGAGCACCACTTCCTCTGATTAACTGCCATTTCTGAAGATCTTCTGTACCCATAACTGTCCAGGGGGGAAGATAGAGGTTTAGTAGATCACTTTCTGTTTGAACTCAGTTTGGTGGAGGAGCACAGAAGTTACTCCCCCATACTGAGTCCAGCTCTATTCTGTTAAGCAACATTTCTGTTTCTGGCCCTGCTTCAAGGTCACTTGAAAGTCAAGCTGGGAAAGAGATCCCATGGTGGCACCTCTTCTGCCTACCTGCTTTGCCTTATCCCCATCCCCAAGATCTGCTCTGACTTACTAAGTCCAAACAGTATTAGAAAATACAGCACCCAGCCTTGATTCGGCTTGCTGTGGAATTTCAGTTGCCATGAAACACAACGAGGATTAGTTCCCTGGAGAAAGCAGACACAGAACAAGATTAAATGTTTCGAGACAGGTAGCAAGACTACAAAGCACAGTTTAAAGGTCTAAGAGTTTAATACTTGTTATCCTGTAGGATTCCCAGTAGAGGCACTGTCTGCTGTGATAACACAAAAACACCCTCAAAAAACAAGTATGGGAGTAAACAAAATCCCGTAGCAACTTCTGTGTCAATCCCAAGCTGAATTGGTTATCAGTTAATAACTAACACTTGCTGCTTATTGCATGAAACTGTATAGAGATCCTCTCTGCTCTAGGCTCAGGAACAACACTGTGTCATGGAGAACAGCTTTGTAATGGATGGCTCTTGTTTAGTTATCATGCAGATACGTTTGCACGTGGAGGACAAAAGAGCAGAGAAGCAATTTCCATACTAAAACCAATTGCTCTCACTTGCACTCACTAGCTGAACGACTTCACTTTCCAAATTTATCTTTTTATAGAAAGCAGCACGTGTATATGTATGAGTATGCTTGTGTGTGTTTTTGTGTGTGCATGTACCAATACACACCTAATTGAAAAGATGCAAGAGCACAAGATTTGGCAGGTGGCTGGACAGATGCTCAGCCAACTTATCAGCACTCATTCCTGACATAAATTTTCAGAGGAAAGCACTTTCTTTTACATACCCCACTGTGCCAACTGCTTTTGGAAAGAACTTCACCTCTTTGGCCATTTGAGTTTAGCTCAGTTGGTCAGAGCATGGTGCTCACAATGCCAAGGTTGTGGGTAGAGCCCCATATGGGCCATTCATTTAAGAGCTGGACTCAGTGATCCTTGTGGGTCCCTTCCAACTCAAAATATTTGTGAGATATAACATTATTTTCTTACAAGAAAACAATTTTATTGGCAAAAGCTATTCTCATGAGATCCTCTTGCTGCTCTGCTGAAGGCTAGGCCATGCAGGTATAGCAATGACTGCTGCCTGCAGTTTCAATGAGCTGGCTGAGCTTACCCTGCAGCCAAGGGACTGTGCAGCACAACACATGTTCTGAGGTTAGCTGTATCACTACCTCCAACATACAGTTGTCCTCTGGACCAGTATTTCCCGTCTCTTGCTTCAATACAGTTCACCTTTCTCATAGGTTTGATGATTTATGGATTATGTTAGCAACACGTTCAGTGATAGTTTCCTGACAGGCTCGGACATCTGTCATAGCACCTCCCACACACACAGCCCAGTGCAGCACTGGGCCTTGCTGCAGGTTCCTGTGTAGCAGCTACTCAACCTGGCATACCGTCCCCCATGCCTTAAGGACAGGGCCAAATGGGCAGACGTGGCCTGTTCCAGATCACTAATTCATTAAACACAGTGCCTTCTGCAGGGTTCCCAACACATCACCCTATGGTCAGCTCTCCATGTCCACCTGCCTTCCTACTCCTACACACTTTCCTACTCCCAGTCCATGACTGATGGTGCACAACTAAATTGCAACATTGTATTTCTTGCTCTAATCAAGCCTACCTGCCCAACAGGTAAATAAAGTCACATCTCTGTATCTTTTGCTTATTAGACATATCCTCATTTTTAACCTCCATAGAGACACAAAGGTCATTCCATTGCTCTGTATTAAAACTCCTGAAAACATCTTGATTTCTAATCTCAGAGGAAGGCAAACCAATTTTCTTATCTCTTGATAGAATATTAGTCTAAGATATTCTTGGTGACCTTTTCCCTTCTTTCTTTTCTTCCTTCTTTCTTTTATTCCTTTCTTCCTTTCTTCCTTTCTTCCTTCCTTTCAAGGGCTGGAGCTGTCAGGATGTATCCTTCTGACACTGGGGTCAAGAAGACTGACCCATATTGATCCAATTTGCCACTGACTTAACCCACACCCAGACTTTTTTCTCTGTAACCCTTCACCACAGGTCCCAACACATCACTGCCATGTGGCAATGGCCCCTGCAGCATTGTCAGGCACTGACACTTGGAAGCATCTTCCTGCCTAGTATATTCTCCAAGTTTCTTTCTAGTGTGAGCTGGGAATCTAAACAAGAGCTAAACTCCTACATATAGACCTATTTATATTGTTTATATGACTATTTCTCACTGGCCTTGTGCTCTCTTCAAACAGCAGCCTGGAGAAACATGTGCTTTGCTAAACAAAAGCAGCAGCAATACAACTAAAGAATCTGACTCCAGACACCAAGGGATTGTCTTTGCCAAATCAGAATTCTGAAGCATCTGCAAGTGGCCTTGACTACAGCATTGCACACAAGTTTTTCTATAAGGTCTTACCTCCTGATATTATGTAACACACTCTTTTTATTTTTAAGATGAAACTGTTTTTTCTTGTGATCATAATTGAGATCGAAAGCCAGCAGAAACTCAAGCCCTAAATGATTCAGAGTGGGGAAAAAACACAACCAACAAACAGACAAACAAACAAACAAACAAAACCACCAAAAAAACCCATCACATAAACAACAACAACAAACACACACGCACACACACTAACACAGAAAGGACTAATCCTGTGTGCTGCAACTGCACCATGGTAGAGCTTTACTAGACTTGAGGAAATATTTTCTAATGGCAATAACAATGAGAGTCAAACACTGCCTGCCTGGTAAAGGATGATCCCCACTAGAAAAGGTAGAAAGAGAACATTAGACAAACAACTGTCAGCACTGCTTTAGAAAGAATCAATTCTGCCTTGAAAAGCTACAGGCTAAATCAGCTCTTGTCTGAACTTATAGACCAAATATCAGTCATCACATCCACATGCCCTGAGTCATGATTTTGACACCAAAAGGTAGACCATGAGCTGCATTTCACACTGGGATGGCTGTCTGATGAGATCTTAGTGTTAATCAGCATGTCCCGTGTACGCACACGCAGGAGCTAAGTGCTTTCACAGCAGACCAGCCCAGACAACAAAGCCCTGATGCAGCCTCATCTTGTGGCACTGCAGGACTACAGCTTGATTTGCATGGCCAGCATCAAGCCAGACACTCTCAGGCTTGGCTTCCCTCCACAGTGCTTCCCTTACCTCTGGAGCCTCCTGTGTGGAATTCAGGGGGCAGAGCACACAGTTGTGGTATCTCCACAACATCAGCCCTGTACCCTGTCTCTTATCATCCCATGCCTGTAGTCCTCCTCTTCACTATATCCTCTCATCCTCTGCCTCCATTTATCAAGGGTTCTGCTGTCATACCAAATCTGGTTTTCTCTACACTATATCATTATATTAGTGATTAAACCACATGAAGCTAAGAAAAAGTAAAAAAAAAAAAAAAAAAAAAAAAAAAAGCATCTAGTAAATGAGAAAAAATCCTGTTACAACGGACTTAGGTGAAATGAACTGCAGGCACACCTCCTTAGGTTAAAGTGAATTAAGCCTGACAGTAACTTACTACCAAAGGCTAGTAGCAATGAAAATGCCAGATTATAGGACTACAGAGTAACAGAGTACAAAATAACCCCTCAATATCCCTCTTTGATCAGAAGGTCATCTGTCCCAGCAGCTCATCTCGTATGATGGCCAGAAGTGGATATCTGTAGAACAGCTCAAAACTAAAGGAAATAAGAAGCCATCCTTTCCAAGAATATTTTTTCGGTCTCCTAAAATGTGTGTGTCTGGGCTTCCAGCAACAAAATCTACATTTTATTTCCAGCATTAAAATCTGTACTAAGGCTGCTGGCATGAACATTATGCTTCTTCTTTAAGTGAAGATGATAGCCAAGGAGAAATCTCGGATTTGGTACTTATATGTCTTTCAGGAGAGGAAAATAATAACAGCTGTGTCATTTTCCTGTGTCAGGGAGGTTGTCTAAATAGAACCTATTCAGAGTTCTTCTACCACCTTTTCCTTTGTTGTTTTATATATATATACCTAGTCTGTGCCAGGAGCTACACACAGGCTTTTTGCTGGGTTTAACCCATGTGCAGTTTGAGGACAGAATGCTCCCAAAGGCAGCAACACCTCAGCAGAGAAGACAAGCAGCAATAGCCAGGGTCTATATTTTGCTGTTAATCTGCAGGTGTTTGCAGACAGGATAACCAAAGTCTTTGAAGATCCCAAGCTGCTGAAGTCCCAATCTCCTCCTCTTTTTTCAGACAAAGCACATTCAATGTTTCAAAATTTGCTTTCAGAAGGAATTTCTATGTGTGACTGAAATCACAAATTACCTGAGTGTCTTTCATTTTGTATCTCTGTTCTCAGGCAACAAATGATGTTCTGGGAGGAACACAACTTTTAGTTCTTATAAAAGCAGCCTGATACACTCCATGAATGAGGTGGTTTATATCCAAAGGAATTTCACGTATCAGTCCAATTATCAAAAATCACAACCATAGCAGGATGTTAAAGCCTTCAATATAAAAATACAATAAGGTGTTGTGGTTGTCATGG